>NC_044206.1:11416833-11629333 GCF_900880675.1 Sparus aurata
GGAGTCCTTGGAGTTCGGGTGGCAGCTCATAGATCCTGGCAGATCGGTCAGAATACACGCAATCTTCTTCTCGTACGTCTGTCCGGCGCTCATGGTGGGAAGCAGCCCCTCCAGAGTACAGAAAGTCCACAGTGGGTGGGTTCTTGAGCTGTGGAGCAACACACACACACACGCACAAAAAAAAAAAAAAAATCGCAGTAAAAGAAGTGGTGTGTGAGCGCAATTTGGAAAGCCTATAGTCCAGTGGAACTCTCCCGGCTGCAGAAAACTCTGTTGTGGCATCGCTCAGCTCCTGTGACACAGAGTTATAGAGAGCTGGGCTGGATGCTGCCTCCTCATTGGCTCCTCAGCCTTTCCCCCCTTCTTGCGCTCCGGGCGAAGTCTTGGTGAAACCCAGCCTTCAGCCAGGAGCGCCTATGCACGCATACCTCAGTGCCCTGCGTTTTTGTTTTTTTCCCCTCTCTCTCTCTCTCTCTCTTCTCTTTTCTTTAGATTTGCATATACCTGTTCAGGCCTCCAGACTGTCTGTCTAAAAAAAAAAAAAAAAAAAAAAAAAAGAACACCTATAGCTCCAGTTTTTCCTCCTCATCTCCAGGCTGGCACCAAGACGTTCCAACAGCAAAGCCCTCTCCACAGTCTTAATCCTGCAGCCAGGCCGTCTCTTAACGTGATTTATGCAATGTTGTCTTAACAGTTGCCTCGAGATCACACTTTATTCAGCTCATTGAGAGGCCGCCAGCCGGCCGGCCAGCCATTGTCATTCATAGGTGTTGGCGGACAGTGAACTTAGCGTGAAAGAGATGCGGCTGATAGGTAAAAGACCCGTCCAACTGATATCGCCCGCGGGTGAATTCCTCCACAATGTCCCTGTTGTGTGTGTGTGTGTGTGTGTGTGTGTGAGTGTGTGTGTGTTTAAATGCAAATTCGGTCAACACTGTGAGAAAACAACAGAGGTGCTCCCACGACAGACAGTGTGAGGAAAGGTTGGAACAGCGTTTTAGTTTGAATATAAAAATATTGTCGAGCACGAACAAATGATCGCGGAGCTCGCTCTGCTGAAGGCGCGGTGCGCAGCGCCCCCTGCTGCGCGCACCCACACGTGGCGCTCGAGTTTTCTGCCTGGACAACAGACGCACGCAGCCTCACACAGCTGGAGACGCAGAAGACAGGTGACGACGTTCTCCACTGTTACTTTAATGTTTTACACACGAGCACATTCTCAGCTTTTTAAACGACGCTTAGTATATAAGAAGTGATCCCCTCTGTGGCCTTTGGGGTCTGATCCACCACCGCCCTCTTTTGGCAACTTTCGGTAGCACTGGTTTGACGGTTTTTGTTAAAGGGTCAGTTCACAACAAATTTGAATAAGATTTAAAAGTTGTAGGAGGCCAACAGTGCTCCTTGTGTTTTTGGATGGGTTAGTGAACTCGGCTCAGGGATACATCACGGAAGGCTCCGTAGTGACACACACATGCGTTTTTGGGTCCATGTTTTAGTGGAAGTTCCTGCTATGTGATATCAGGGTGGAACATTCTTTGTCATGTGTCTTGTTTAGGCTGAAACTTTTGTGAATATATCTGTCCGGTCTGGCTTTCTGTGGATGTTGTCTTTTTGTTGTTGTTGTTGTTGTTGTTGTTGTTTTTGAATGTGGGGTATGTGTTAAAAATGAAATAATAATAATGATAATAATAAAAATAACAAAAAAATTATAAAAAAGTTGTAGCAGGATCTACAGGCACCAACATACATTTGTTTTGTCTGTCTTACCAAAATCTGAATATGTGTTTCAAACTAACAAAAGTGGAGAAAAAAAAAGGAATAAAAATTCAAATTAACAAGAAACTAAATATACCACATTCAAAGTGAAAGCAAACAAGCGTTTTGTTGCAAACAGTGTTGATAACTGATAAGAGGATCTGTCTGGTTTCACTCTTTTAGCTCAAATGAAAGTCTGTTTTTCTGAAAATCAGAATTTGACAGCACTAGCATACAATCTGAAACCTAAACAAACATGAGCAGAAATGTGGCTCCCTTTGCACTTTGTACTATTACACAATCTTATGAATGAAACTAAATGCCTTAGTTCCTTTGTGTAAGCCAAGTGTTGGGAGAGGTGCTTTGAAGGTGAGCTACTTTCACATTGGAAGACGCTGAAGATACCAGAGGGAGAACTCTAGTGGACCAAAGCTACTTTGAACAGTTCAGATAACTCTGCCGAAGATCAAATTGTCAATGCATGTGACAAAAAGTGCTTACTTGTTCACAGGTCATTGATTGAAAACAAAACCCCGCTGTTCATGTGCGAGGAGAAATGTCAGCTCTGGTTTATGTACGATGTCCATCAGTCTGACAGCTGCCTTCTGGGCTATTGCACCAAGCAGGATTAACTCGTCAGGTAACCTCTCCAAACATTTATTATCAAATCAATATCAACACTAGTTGAATTAAGACCATTAACAGCTCAAAGCTCACCTGTGAATTATTTTTGTCAGCTGAGAATCCCTGACCTCCTCAACCTGTCCTAAACACAAGGCAAAGGTCAGGGGAGGTGTGGCTGCCTGACGAATGCATCGCCCGGACATGTCTGCACAGACAGGTTGGAGAAAGAACAGGGTCAAAGAGAGTTCAATTACAATAGAAGAGCAATGGTAAAGTAATGATAATAATAATAATAATAATAAAAAACATTTCCCCCCCTTTTTTTTATTTGTTTGTTTTTTCAGTGATGAACTTCACAGAAAATGGCAAAAAAAAGTAATTGAACTTCTTGAACCACTTAAGAAATATGAATGTAGGAGAGCTACCAGCAAACCACAGCAAAACCAATTCAACTACATGATTTGTACCACTCATCAGGTATAATAAGCCATCAGAGACCTGTTGAATCACATGACTCCTGAAGTTGACGCAGTCTCCTTTCTCTCCTATAGAGGGCGCCAACTCACTGTGGCAGTCACATTATGGAAGACTAGCTTTTTTATTTTAGTTTTGGGCTGAATTTCAAAATCCCTCTGGACCGATTGCTGTGTATTCAGCTCAGTGTTGGCGGGGTGGGGGAGACTGACTACTAATTAATGAGTGGAAACAGCTTGGGGCACCCCCCTCCCCAGCAGGGTGTGACGACACCCTTTTTGTGACGGCTTATGAGAGGTGGGGAATGACACTAAGGGTGGACTCACTCTCGTTCTGAATCTGCCCCTCACACACTGCAGACCTCATCCTGACAGGCTATCAACTAGAAGCTCTGGTCTGTTTACGCCCCTAGTGAGATTTCTTTGCTGCCTCATTTAGAGCTAGTTGAGGGAAAATGTGTTTATTCTTCAGCACAGTCGAGTGACCACAACAGTCACCAGTCAACTAGGCTACCTGCATCAGGGTTACTTGCCCTAAAATAATCAAATACTTATTAACTCATACAAGTCAGTGGTGTCCTACGTGGCTCTTGCTCTTGTCTGGACTCATTTCAAGCTTTCTAAGCATTTAAAACAGTCGCCTTTTTCCCTACATCAATGCTTCTCTGTTCGCTTGGACCGCCCAGATGTACTTTTGTGTTTCAGATACTATTTAGAAGAAGTTTTGAAGTTTATGAGCAGAGTTTTTCGTTGCGGTACAGACAGTAGTCTCCCTGTGGGTCTAAATTCCTTGTTTTCCCTTTACAGTAGAAGTCTTACCTCCAAATCCTTATACGTTGCCTCCATCAACATTCAAACAAAGATGAGAGGGGATCATGATCCCATGATTTTATGTATGTATTTTTCTAAATCATGTATAAGATATTATAAAAGGCAGCCTTGAGCATTTTATTTTTATTTTTGCATTTGCATGCAATTTCCCCAGCATATTAGAGCAAAGACTGTGTGTGTCCCACAATCTGTGCTTCATCAAGCTCACAAGCCTCAAGTCTCACTGCAACAAAAAGAAGTGGAGGATTATAATGCACATTAGACAGTATGACACTAGATAAAGGAAGAAAGAGAGGCACATTAAGACAATAAATGAGAAACATCGACAACAATGTAGACATTTTTCAAATATGTGAGCAGAATAAGCACACACACGTTCAGATTCTCAGCATGTTAGAGCTCAGAACATGTCATATGACTTACATATTTAAAACTTCCTCTACAAAATGTGTTACCAAGTAGGTTGCTGCTTTATGTTTATATGTATATATGAGTCTATTTCTTACCTTTTTTATTATACTTTTTATTTTCTACTATTGTTATTGTCTTTTTTCTAATGTTCTGTCTTTGCTGTGGCAAACATATTTCCCCGTTCGTGGGACAATAAAGAAATACTGATTCTGATTCTGATACAGTGGAGGGGTCATGATGTTGTAGTGTCCTGTAACATCCAGTAGATGGAAGCTGTGTCTGTCATTTTAATTCGGTAATGCAATTTGAGAAAATCTTTACCCCACACGCCAGAAAAATGTGGAATACATGTTTAAAAGGGGGCAGATAGAATAAATCAACTTGAGATGTTCTAGTCAGTTTATTAAAGAGGCTTTATGTGTGGTTATTGTTTAATATCACGTGTCTGCGTGTGATTTAAAGCAAAAATAACCTGGTACCAGCTGGCTCCTCAACGGTAAAAAGATCACATTTTTGACTTTTTCTATGGATTCGAATTTGAGGTTTCTTCCATATTCATCCGAGTTTCTGAAGATTTTTGTCTTTTCTTCTGAGAATCTTCCATCATGAAAGAAAAACTCTAGTCTATTTCCAATATATTCACATTTTAAGCTACTGGGAGTTACTGTTTCATTGTATCTGTCCAGTTTCTGTTCATGTCCGGTGAACTTGGTAAACTTGGTGTATGTCATCCATCCACAAATGTCGTCCAGACCCCAGACAGTGAAGAGACTCCCCCTGTATGCATATAATGGTAGACCCAGTGTCTCATGGTCTTGTGCAGTTGCTCCTCTTTCAGGTGTAAATCATCATCTTTCCTGTCAGATAAAACCTAATTTATGTTTGGGTGAAAATCTACCCTGCACACAGTCAGATGAAACCCTCCACGCTCAACCAATCAAACCCTCACAACACGGTAACACGAGACAGCTTTCACCGACATGTTTTGTGCTTTTTTTTCCTAACGCAGTGTGTAAAAAGTGGAACAGCTGGCTTGGTTCCAACCGCGGGACAAAAGCTCAGACCTTGCACAGAGAAGCCCCGGCAATTACTGGTGAACCAACCCTGGTTTGGTCTGATCGCTGTCGAAGAAAAAAAAGCGAACCTTTTGTACTGTACACTACAAATGGAGCCATTTCCCCCCCCCCAGAGAAAGTCATTTTTCAACTTCTCAAATACTCCCGAGAGTCATCAGGGTGATTACGGAAGCCCCTTTGGCACAGAAAGGGCGATGCTAATGGTGGTGACACACGAGGGGGGAATCGGAAACGTTCGCGAGCTCGGCGGTATGACAATGGGTGTAGTTATCGAAAGGCTTCCCTTTTTTTCCCCTTCGAGTACAAGATGCACCTTCTCTCCAGATCTTCTCTGGTATTTCAATTTTAAAAATGCCAGCTTCGGCATTCCAGGTCGAATCGACTCTCCGCTCGGACTGTCCACGGGAACATGAAGCCCTCAAGACAAATACTGTAAGCTCTGTTGTCTTGTACTTTAAATTTCTGTCTACTTCACTCTCCCACTGGTGCAGAAAGCTGACTGGGCCTATGAAAAGAAAAGCAACGCACCTGCAGGAATCCCTCAAACGTATGTACACATCTACTACATACTGCGTAATTTGCACTGTAAGTACTTCTATAGCAACACTGAGCACTGTGTTTAACCCCCTACGCACATAAACAAGTCACAGGGATCCCCCGCCCCCCTCAGCACAGTAACGTGCACATAATCCCACATGCGTACACCTACACTGCAGAGGATGTTTAGACTTTAATTATGAGGGGGACGTCGACAGCACAAAAAAACAAACTCCCCTCGTTGCTTCCTACGCCCACGCAGCCATCAACGCAATTTCATCTCCCTTTGAAAAGTTCAAGGCAGCAGCAGCAGTGGTGGCGGCGTGGAGCTCCCTGAGATAATGAAGCGCCACGGGCTAGTTTTTCGCTGATCTGATTGAGCGGTCGGGGAAGAAGAGGGCGCTCTCACGACCGGGAGAAGTGGAAGTCTATTAACCGCCAGCTCTCTCTTTCTCTCCCTCCTTCTCTCGCTTCAGCCCTGATTAGAGATTAAATAAAAAGGAGAAAATGGCAAAGCGTCAAGGACTCCGAGCCATCTGTCTAATGTAGATCTGTGCGTGCAGACAGAGGAAAATCACCTGATGCCTTTAACCTCTCCCCTCTTTCACGAGTAAACTCTTTTTCCTCCAAATGTTTCCAGATCTCCATTTAGTGTGTGATCTGCGAAAATGTATCGCCCAAACGAATTGGCTTAACGTGGTGCTTAATGGCACAGTGGGAAATGTGAAGCCATCAGAAGACTACAGTAATTGGCGTTTCCCTGAAACCAGCCAACAGCTCAGCGCTCCCATCCCTCCTCACTAAAAATACTCGACCTGATCTGGGATTTCTCCGGAACAAATGGTCGTTCCAGCCTCCCAGCGGTGTTGTAAGTTGGCTCGGCTGCATGGAATCGGGGGCCTCGCTGTTCTCAGGACAGCGCACTGTGCAGAGATGATGTGTGAGTGTGTGTATGTGTGTGTGTGTGTGTGTGTGTGTGTGTGTTGTTCACTTAAGGGGACCATAGGAAAGAGACCAGGTAAGGCCTGGGTAATGTGTTCCCAGGGGTCCATGGCTGTCAGAAAGCTAATGGAGGACACATGTGGCCAGTTGTTAAAGGGCATGCCCTTTTCCCCCATGCACAAACACGCGCATACATGCACACAAACATATTCCAAACACCTTCTGAAGCTAAACGCCCACCTGCAGGTCTGCTTCCACCCACACCGGCTGTCCTGTGAGCTGAAAAACAGAGTGGGTCAATGCTATCGGTCAGCTGCCGCTTTTAATGGAGCACTAATGACACTTGTCTCTCTGTAGTCACGGGCAGCAGTCTTCACTTCCGCTGGCAGATGTGCAGTTTAGATAATCTTTGATGGGAATTTGAGTGGTTGGTATGCGCGCTTTCGTTTACAAGTGCACCTTTTCTGAGATCAATTATGCTCTTTCTGTAATCTGAGAAAAAGCTTTTAGTTCAATCTCGCACCGAAATCACAAGAGTGTATTCATTCACATCTGCGTCATATTACAGTTTATGAAACAGAGAAGTTAGTTTAGTGAAGTTGGAGCAGAGTGATGAGTCAATAGAATTGGAAACTTGTGTTCGCAAAAACTAATGGACAAACTTTTGAAATAGTTTGCTAAAATGCAGTAATCATCAGATTTAATAATTAAGAGATTCATGAATGATGTAAAAGCTAAATAAACTCAAATAGTAAGCTAAAATCAATAAACTGTGAAAATAGTAAGATACAGTGTGGGATAAATATTAAGAAGCAAAATAAATGGCTAAACATTAGCTACAGTGGATAAACATTTGAAATAGTTCGCTAAAATAGGAAAGATTTTGCTAAAGGTAAGCTAAATGGTTGAGATTGCTGATGGCTTACAGTTCAGATGGTTAAATAATTGGCTTAAAGATGGATACATGATGAAAAAGCTATATAAACTGTTGAAATAGTTCTAAGACTGAAAATAATGAGCTAAAACAGTTGAAATAGCAAGCTTAAATAGAAATTAAGTGGTTGAGTAGCTGATGATTGATAGAAATTCAAATAGCTACCTAAAAAAACAGCAAAATAAACATCTGTAATAGTTAGCTAAAATGGATAAACAGTCGAATTACTTTGCTAAACTGTCAAAATAATAGATAACAGTGTGGGATAAAAGGTGAAGAAGCAAAAAACAAGTAATGGATATACAAGAAATGGATAAAAAGCTAAAATAAATGAATAAACATTTCAAATAGTTATAGAAAATAAACGGTTCAGATCACTGATGGAGAAAAATTAAAATCGTTAGCTAAATTGGCTACATTAGCTTAAGGGTTGATGAATGGTGAAAAGGCTCAATAAACAGCTGTAGAAGTTAGCTAAACGAGTTAACTTAATTAGCTAAACAGTTTAAATAGTAAGTTGAAGTGAACTCATTGTAATTAGGCCTCCTGATGCGAGCACACACTCCAACAAGTATTCAGTGTATAGTATGTTTGAATGTGGGGATGTTAACAAACCGCCTCCTGGACGGAGACAACAGGCCTTCTAACCCAGACAGCATTCTACATTAATCAGCATTTGCAACAGTGCACTGTGCTAATTGAGAGGTCCGGTCCTACTGGGCTGTGAGCGGAGCCACACACAGTGAGCAGGATAATGGTCGATGAAACAACCCACTAGTTTGCTTGTGCATACAAAGAAAGGCGAGATGTCTTAATGAAGCCCCAATCCAAAAGTCCTCTTCCTGTTCCTTCCCTATCCTTACTTTTGTCGTGTTGTTTTGTTCAGCTGTGTGGCAGCTTTTCCTCCCCCTAATGCTTCACTCTGCCCTGCGATCCCATGTTCCTCACGCCATCCGTCACCTCCTGCTAGTCCTCTCCGTCTTTTCCGCTCAGCTGGCACGAACACCAGACGCTGCACAGAGGCCTCCGCACAAGCGTCCCGTCTTGGCAACCCCAGCCCCTTGGACAAGAATGCATCTATTCTGCTGCTCCACTCTGCGTAGAGTGGATGAGTAAGAGCGGCCTGTAGAAACAGCTGTTCAGGGAGTGATCAAAAGAAAGGGAGAGACTTCTTTGATTACCAGCTCTTTGTTCGGCCTCCACTCAAACTTTCGTGTTCAGGAAGGCCTCTCTCTGAGTGGGCTGCTGGCCAAGGTAATGCACATGGTAGTAATGATATGCTTATTAGAGCGAGACTATACTTGCATCTACATCTATCTTTAAGCCATTTAATCAATTTGAACTATAATATCTGCAAACGTCTCAGTTCCCATGATACCCTGATATCCCAGCGTTCATCTTGACCCTTCACCCCTTTGTAACCATCTCTTTGGGTGCTTATCACCGCAGAGTGAATGCGTAGCCTTGGTTACGGCCAGACTCTCCTTGAGTTTGCCGGGGTTGAGATGCCCTCTCCCAGGATTCTGGCAGGAAGCTCCACCCTGATCCAAGCATGTTTGTTTTGGCTCAGGCTAAAAAAAAATAATAATAATGCATGGAGGACTAGATGAAACCTCTCCCTGCTATCTGCTGATTATCTCCACCAAATCTGCAGCCTGGAGGACACCAGTTTTGATCTTGGCACCAGCAAATGCATTTTAGTTTTTTTCTTGATGGCTACAGCAATTTAGCCTAATACAAGTCCTTTCACTGTGTTCACAGTGGGTGTCAGGAGCCATGCACTTTTTGTTTAGGTGTTTATCATAAACCAAACTCAAATGCCCAGAACAGACATGCACTCAGATGCCTGACTGGGAATCTTTTGTAGGCAGGAAAATCACAGAAAAGTCTTGTGTAAGACACCCACCTAGTTATTTGGTGGGCTTGTTAACACAGCGCAGAGAGCCGTCATTTTTTCTAGGCATGCCTGAGCACGGCAGATTTTTGGGAGTTCCCGTCCCGGCCCCCCTTTTCCCTCCTCAGCTTACACAAGAACTCTGCCGTCTCCTGTCTTATGAACCTGCAGTTAGGATCTGTATATCGAAGATGGCTGGGTTAGTCAGTCGGGTTGTTAAAGCAGGTTGAAACAAAGAAAAAGCATCCGTCTACATCCAGTCTAATCCATCTGACCATGAGTAAGTTTCTGCACAAATATGTGGCCCCAGGAGGTGAGCGCCCTCCCCCATACTGCCTCCACTCCCTTGTCTCCTGTACAGCTTTTGTCCTCAGGGGAATGATGAGGACGTCAGGTTTAGTCCAGGAAAAAAGGGGATATACAGCAGTGACTCCGAGAAAAGAGTAGTGATTTCCAGCCACGAGTACTTGTTGGGGGTACATGGTGCTTGGTGGTACCTGTATTGATCATGTAGTGGCTTGAATTTTGGAAAAGATGACGTAGACATTAGAGTTTTAATTCAACACAAACCACATACTGGCTCAGCTGTAAATCAGTTCATCAAGTGTAGCAAGCAGAGAACAGTAAATACAGTTGCATATTAATAGAAAGAGTTAGCCAAGGTAAAGGATTCCAGAAAAAGTTGAAATAGTTTGCTAAAAATGGCAGATGAATGGTTGAAATTGCTAACTGATAGAAAGTTTAAAGAGTTGGCCAAAGTAGGCTCATGGTAACCTTACTTAAACAGTTTAAATAGTTAGGTTACCCAAAACACAAAATGATTTGATGGCATACAGATAATTAAAATATTTGGCTTGATAGATGAATAGTCAGAATAATGAGCTAAATAGTGGATCAATTGTTTTAAAACCTGAAGAAATGGATTAACTGATGAAATAATTAGCTAAACATTATGAATCAACAACTGAAATAGTTCGATAAATAATTAGTTATTGGTGAAAAAGTGTTAGGTAATTGGTAATGCTTCAATATAGCACTCCATGGAAAACAGCTGAAATAAAATAGTTACACTTGAAGCAGGCTAATGGATAAATGGTGCAATAGATAAAACTAGGCCTAATTGTTGTACAGTTCAAATAGTGGATACTTGGTAAAGAGTTGAAATAATTAGCTTAAAATAATGGATACATTTTGACGTTGTAAACTGTTCACGTAGTTAGCTCAAAGTAAGCAAGTTCAGCTGACAGGGCTGTCTGACACAAAAAGGTTGGGAACCACTGGCCCGGAGCATCTTTCAACAGACAGGCCTTCACCTCTTTTCCTTACATTCAGCAGTTAGCGATTGAAGGCTTGGATTGTACATGCTCACATGAAAATCACAGCTACCTTTGAGCCCCTTTTCACCTTGACAACGGTCATCTCAGGTGCTCTACTTGAAGCCTGGTACCACCCACAGTGTCGCAGGCCACAGTGTGAGGGACAGTGCCCCCAGAAGGGTCCCCTCTGTGTTTGCCTTACTTCTGAGTCCCTGCCTGTGTCCCCTCGCTAATGAATGGACATTTAATGATCTGAGAGGGCCATTCAATTGAGTGGAAAATGTGCAGGTCTGTGGAGCGCTGCTCCACTTGTCATATAGGAAACAAAGGGCTCCGCTCACACACACACACAGTCGAGAGGGATGGAGTGGATTCACACACTGGCTTGAGAGGAGGCTGAACACACACATAGCCTTGGTAGTTTTCACACGCTTTAGCACGGATCCCTTGAGAACCAACCAAGTACAATGGATAATGTGTTCTTAATGTGAATTATCGTAGTTAAAGAGTATCCACAATTATTATCTTCTAATCCATCATCAGAACTCAATCACCAGACCACAAAGACAAACACTTCTATATTTTAAATTTCATGAGTTTATTCACATTTCAGCTGTTTCACCACCAATCAAATCCAAACCATCTGTCAATCCCCACACACTCACAACAAACAAAGGGACATGGACCACAAATTTGCCTGTCCAAAGCCAACACATATGTGTCCAATAGAAACCCGACCTTTCATGTTCCAACATTTATTTGCAGGTCATGCAGGCCCGGTCATAAACAAAATGGCACCATGCGGTTACAGAGGGCCCGCTGCAAACAGCCGATCAAAAGACGACAGGAAAACAAATCCTCGGAGTGTTTATAGGAGGTCTAAGGGATGACCAGTGGAGGTAACAGGGGTCGGGCTACCAGACAGCCAGGAAGGAGGCTTTATGAGGAAGCATTGTAAATCATATCAACTCACTTTACCACAGGCGGGGGGGGGACGAGCGATGTGGGAGCAAGCTGGCATTGTGTTTGCTGGTCAGATTTACTGCAGCTACCCTCCAGATTGTGCCATTATTCAACAGTCTGTCCAGCAGATTACATTAGGCTCGGTCTCAGCACCATGCATCAGATTTACTGCCCTATACATTCACCGATTATCCAGGGTGAAGAATAGCGGTCTCGTAATAATTGGATTATGTGAATGTAGATAGGAATATAATCATCCAGTTTGTCAATGTGACAATGTGACTTTCGGACACAATTGAAACCCAATATTCCCAGTCCTTTCATGATATTTCATCTCCCGAGACAAGACTGTTGTAGTACCTGGAGTAAAGCGCGACCATGTGTGTTTTTCCTGCTCATTACCCATAACGATAATAGGGCCCTTTCTGAAGAGTTAGCCAAGGTGTTGGGTAGCCTTAACAGTTGTTAAGGTTAAGTTAGCTAAAATGGATACACAGTTGAACTAGTTACCTAAAATAGTTAGCTAAATGGTTTCATAGTTGAACTACTTACCTAAAATAGTTAAAATATTGAGCTAAAATTGATAGTAAATAGTTACCTAATATAGTAAAAATAGTTAGCTAAAATGGATAAACAGTTGAGATTAGCCGAGCTTCAAGTAACGGGTAGCCTAAACACCGTAGATGATTCGCTTGAAATAAAGGATAAGCTGTTGAAACAATTGGACAAATGAACAATAAAGCCTGAAATAATTGGCTAAATCATGGATAAGGATGAGGCTTAATGAGGAAATGGATAAACATTAGAAACAGTTAGCTAAGAGTCATCGATGAATGGTTGACATTGCTAATTGCTAATTGTTAGAAGCCAAGGTGTTGGGTAGCCTATACAGTTAAAACAGTTAGCTAAAACGGACAACGAGTTGAGTTGGGCCTAGCTTCAAGTAATGGACAAAGAATTAATACAGCGTAAAATAAAGGATAAGCTGTTGAAATAATGAGAAAAATTAGTGAACAGTGATGTATTCATGTATCTTTTCAATTACTGGCTAAATTGTGTATAAATGGTAAAGTAAGAATTATAATATAAACCCCATTAAGTCTCCCTCCTGGTTGTCTGGCAGCCCGACCCCTGTCAACTTTCTGAAAGAGGGGTTTGTTTGGGTCCCGGAGACAGATAACTGCTCTGCTGGTAAACACTGCAGACAAGTGATGGTGCGGCGCTTCACAAGGTTGTTAAGTATCAAGTTCTGACTTAATGTGTCTTGACTAAGGTGAAATGCACTCCTGACCTTTTAGAGCACAGGCAGCAGCCAGTCCCACTAACTAGTGTGGACCGAAGAAGAAGAAAAAAACACGGTGAGAGTCCTGTTATGATTGTGCTTTGGCTAAAGGTCAAGCTGGAGTCACTCCCTAGAGAGATAGCTCTTTCACCCGTACCCTCCCTTAGAGAGCTAGCTGACATAAAAGCTGCACTGGATGAGGAACAAATGTATAGTTTTAGGCTTTTTTCTGCAGATATTGCGTCTCTGTCTCTGAGAGCTCATGCCCAAGGTTATCAGTCTCCTGGGCAGAAAGCCAGATCAAACCCAGCCTCCCCTCAAACATTTCTTTCTTTACCTACGACTCCTCTGCACGGAATTGTTCAGTTTCAACAGCAGTGTCTCTACGGCAGAGAAAGGAATGCTGCACGGAGTGACTCCCTTCTTAATGATTAAACATAACTGAGAGTGCACCATTGTGCAGCAAGCGTTTATATTTTCAATTTCACCTTTAATAAATCATTAACCCTATCGTGGATTCCTATCACTGCTAATGCAACGCTTCCAGAGAACAGCAGAAATGTTTGGAGAGGGCATTTTTTATTACTGTTTGTGATTTTTCTTTGCTACCAGTGATTTGTCTTTTTACTTTAGAGTACTTTAAAAACTGGAAATGAGCTCCAGGAAGAATGAACTACTCAGCTCTAAGTGCATTTTTAGACATATATAAACCCCATTAATATTTTTTAAACATTGCTGTGCATTACTTTCTGACATGATGGTGGTTGGTCCCAGCCAAGCAACTTCCTACAACAGGGTTTCTCAAAGTTTTGATGACTGGATAACACATTTAGGTGTGCACATGAAAACAAATAAAATATTTTAAGATTTTTGATTGATCTCCTAATGGTGCTCAACATATTAATAGTTCCCTTAAGCACCAAATTTCCCTGTTTATGGATAAGGCAGATCAAATTTTTTGTCAGTCGAAATAAGAGTATATCCTTTTTTCCTAAACCTCTGATCCTCCTCAGCTATTGTGGGAGAAATCTATAATCACGGAGGAAGATTTGATTCTGTGTGCCATGGTTACATGTATATTCACTGTCCTTCACTATCAGCAAACTTATGTTAGCAGACTCTCTGTATCCGGAGGTAAAGATAAGATGAGCCTTGAAAAGGTTCCAGACTGTCTTAATAATAAGGAGCTAAGAGAAAACACTGGACCACTGAGGCTCATTTAGTTTATGGTTTTCTTTACCCAAGTGAACATTGGTGGAAAGGTGTCGTTGGCAGGATTCCAACTGAGACTGACACTGTATAAGTAAATAGAAAGAAATATTTGTATTCCTATATCTCAGCCTTACAGCGTTTTATACATGGTGACTTTTCCATTTCACTTCCGTATTCAACTGTTGTGATGTCCACTGAAATGCAGCACTGGAGTTGATAACAGAATGTAATTTTTGTAACAACTGCCAGGTTTGTTGCCTGAGTTGTCACCATTCAACCTATAGCTTTCTACAAGTTGTCATAACCATGTTAGCCACTTTGAGGAACACATCTTCAAGGTAAAGTTTGACGTTTTGGGCCAAAATCGTATTTGCTTTACTGTTGAGAATGAGCTAGATCAATTGTAGTTTCATATCTGTACAATAGACTAAAGACAGATGCTAGTTAGCCTAGCTTTGCATAAACACTGGAGATAAGAGGGAAAAACTAGCATGGCACTGGCCTGAGCTAAAAAAAAATCATCCTATACAAACACTCTAAAGCTCAGCAATTAGCACGTCATTCCTGATTTGCTCTCCTCAACACTTGTTGTAACTGTGAGGCTGCCAGACAGTCACTGCAAGATTAGACAAACTATACATATAACATGTTAATTTGTGAGCTATATACGTGCTTGTTGGCAGATTTTCTCATGCCAGACAGGGCCAGGCTAGCTGTTTTCCCCTGGTTCTAGTAGTTATGCTAAGCTAAGCTAACTAGCTGCTGGCTGAAGCTTTATATTTAGCTGCCATGTGAGGTGTCAATCATCTCATCTAAGTCTTGCAAATACATTTATTTCCAAAATGTTGAACTGGTCCTTTCACAGAAATGAACATCATTGTTATGCCAGGAACTATAACAAGAGTTTGTGTCACGGCTGTTTTGTTTCCACAACACAGAGACTACGTCCCGCTGTCTCCCATCGCTCTATCTGTCTGCCCTAGTGCTAAGCTGAAAAACAGGTGCCACTGGACAGAGGGAGAGCGCTCGCAGCCACGCCCTCCTCCTCAGGCTATACATTCCTACACTTACACGAACTGGAGACCCGAAGAACAGCAAGACCTTGTGTGGGTCCCAAACCCCTGCTGCATTTCCTTCCTGCCCCACACACATGCATACATCAAACGGGCAAAGAACGCACACATGTGGATGCTGACATGCAGCCCCCGCACTCAAATGAACAAATGTGAACGTATATTCACGGATTGTCCCATACACACACACACACACACACACACACACACACAGATATACAGCATGTGTATACTGTAGACATGAATAGGAACACTCAGAACCACCACGCTGCTACCCAGCAGAGAAGTCATAAAACACAGTTTTCACATGGAGAGATGTTGTATGGAGAGGTATCATATAACATCAGCCCAGTTGTTCTTATGTTTGATATATAGTATGAACATGTGAAGTCCAACAGGCGCTGTAATGATGGCAATTCCATCATGTAGAAACATCAAGTTGAATCCAAAGATCTGTCTAAAAGATGTGTTTGTAACCTCATACAAGATCTTAAAACAATGTGGCATTCTGGGGGATAAATAATAGATGACTGGTTGGCATATTTATATTTTACACTGTATCATACTTCCCTTCATACCAAAACTGATTGATAGATTAGCCAGAGTCAGTTGTTTCCTCTGACATTTGTTAGGAAAGATATGTCTCACTGTGGACTGTCCTGTGACCACAGTCTGTTCTTGCTGAAGAGATTATTCAGGCAAAACCTTTGTATGTGAAACTTAAAGACATATTATTAGATTTTTGCGTATGTGTTGCAATGTGTTATTCATATTTAGCTCTAAAATTAGATTTTGTTTGGGCCACAGAGTTAAAGTTACGGCAGGAAAATGTTGGGTCCATTGTCTTTTGTCTCCCCGGGCATGCAAAAGTTCACTTGATATTCTGCAATTTAGCAAAGTGCCAAAATATGAAAGCTCTTCACAGTGGGACAAAGCTATGGCATTGTTATGAAGCTGCATATTATCTGTAGAACTGTGCGCATGTGCGGCACACATCTACTTAAATGTGTGTATGTTTCTGTGGTAAATTGCTGATATAGTGGACAGGAGTGAGACGATGGAGTTTAATGCCTGTGAAAGGTCATCTGAGTGCAGCGAGAGTCCTGGCCAGACTTTAAACAGACCACACTGTCTTCCTACCGCTGCCCTGGACATACTGGCTTCATAGCAACTCCCAGCTCCATGGCAACGACCGGCTCTGTCATCGGCGTGCAGCGAGGACTCAGTGTGAGATCGTGCTGTGTATCATATTCAACCAATGTCCTGCTCCGTACGTTATGTTCGCCCAGTCTCACTAATGTGGATTAATATTCATGGAAATACAACATGAGGCTGACATCTAGTTATTTTGAGGGCCGCTGTCGGTTTATTTTCATATGCACAAGGCCGCACTGTGCAGTTCTCACAAAGCCTATTGAGTGAGTACAGCCACGAAGTCAGAGAGATAAGCGTAATGGGACTATTATGGCACATACTGGTGCACTCAGTCTTTACATTTGCTCCACTCGACAATAGCCAGTCCATTTCTATTATCACACAATCACATCAGGAACTCCACATAGCATCCCACACACCCTCCCCGTCCCATCAGCCCTCAGAGGACGCCTTGAGAGACGACTCTGTGAGGCCATTCGGGATGTACAACAAATAGCAAAGCAGCAGGAAAACTTAGCAGGAATATGTTTTTAACTATGTAGGCTTAACCTCCTCAATTACATGGATATTATGAGGCAGAAAGAAAAAACACAGGAATAATGAGAAGAGAAGGAATGGGAGGGGGGACTCTGTTGACGGGGTAGGACGGCGGTGGGTTTGGTGAGAGAGAGAAAAAACACAGGAAACTGCAAGATAAACTGCAAATTACATTCCATGATTCCATGTGTGTTGTGTGGGTTAGGACTGGAGGACTCAGGGGGCAGCGGCAACTGCATTCAGGTCTTTGTCCCCATGGTTCACAGAGAGCGGTGTTGGCTTACAGTTGGGTCTGGGGAAAACACATTTTAAAGGCCGGAACTTGTTTTTTTTCACTACTGTAACGCCAGGCAGGGGCTGAAAGGGAGCTCACTGCTATTGTGCCAAGAGTTATCAGATATACAGTTTTTTGAACTTTTATATTTTGCCCTTTTTAAGGTTCATAATTCTATTTTGGGTTACTACTAGAATAGGTTTACATGTTCAATTATTACATTGAACATGTTTTAGCTCCTGTCTCTTTAAGGGCCCCCCCCCCAAACTCCTCCTCCTTTCCGAATCCTCTTATTGGTCAACTCACACACGCCTGAGCCAGCAACGTCAATGTGTCTCCGGTCAGTTCTGTCATATTTTGAGCTTCCAGCTAGGTTTACTTCTACCTTGAATACAGACAGAAGATATGCAAATGTGTCACATGGTGACATAGTGTGATGTAACAATGTCACAGATTTTAAAGGTGCACTTTGTAGTTTTGGGGAATACATTTTAATCGGACAAAGAAAGATCCTCATTAACTGATTCATATGCCTAAACAAACTACATACTCAAATATTTGTTGTAAGTGAATAAACAAACTGACCTTAAAGGACAACACAGTTTTATACTGATTTACTTTACTTACTACTTTACTTTATATGTGGCGGCCTAGCTTCAGACAGTGTTCTGGAGAACTTATTTTCCTCTGACAGCAGCTTGTTTATTCACTTATGGAAAAAAAAATCTCAGTTTGTCTTATTACCTCATTAAAATTGTAAATATCAAAAAATATCATCTGAGTTTGAATTTCTTCCCCAAAACTACATGGCGCCCCTTTAAGGGAGATTACTGACAAGCAGCAGTGTTTTCTCTAGGAGAAGGGAAACTTTTGTTGACCTTTTAAACTTTCAAAACCTTACACATGCACAAGAACGTATATAGAACACTGAAGGAATGGAGGAAATGAGAACATATAACATGTCTCCCTTAACAGTTGGCCGTCAGTGCAATTACACACCTTATACCAGATCTTCTTCTGTAAATAAAGAAGAGCGCAGTTTGGCAGTATCAGCTGTCACTTCTCTTTCAAAGTGACACTTTTCTCATGTCAGAGGGTGTGTGTCAGACCCAGAGGGGTTAAGGATCAGGTGCTCCCCAGCCCAAAAAGCATGGGAATCAATCACAAAAATACAAGGGGGGAGGTCAGATTGCTAGTCTATTGTGGCTTGGCTGCTTTAAATTCCTCACTGCTAATGTCTCTCTCAGGATGCTTGCCTTGCGTCAAGTCAGGGTGATTCCACATGGATCTGTTCAGCGCCAGTGTGCCGTACCAGATGCATGTCTCGATAAGCCAACAACTGGATGTTGACAGTGCATACACTGGCATGTTGTGCGCTCACCTTTGGCAAATGCACTCACCAGATAATGTGGAAATGCAAGAAAAAACCCCCACAAAGGTTAAGCCTGGATTAACTCTGGAAACATGTTTGATTTTAAATGCGTTATTTTGGTTCATGGTGTGGAGACAGAGATATGACCTCCAACGCAGATAAGGTGGCAGATTATTGACAATAACTTGTTGATTGCAGTACATTTCCTCTAATTTGTTGCATATGTACTTGTTGTTTCTTGGTCTCAAAAGCGAAGTTACATATGGTTTAGAAATGTGCACAAATAAGGATAATGAACATCGAACATACTGTAAGAAAGAGAATCAGTATCTTGAACTACAGGCCTTGTTTATTGAGGCACACGCCAACCTAAGAATGTGCACAGTGAACTACATTCCCCATCTGCCATTATTTCACTGGGGATTACCTCTTGGGCGAGAGAAACTCCTGGAGCGTGAGGAGATGCAGAGTGGGAGCTCGGCTCATCAGTTTGAAGGAGGTCAGCTATGCCAGATTTTAGCCGGGAGTCGGCCAATAAAAAGCAGACATGATGAAAGTTTGCACATCGCTGCGGCGATATGAGCAAACGAGGAGGAGATGGAACTGCAGTTGGTGAGAGTAGGAAAGGGGGGAAAGGAAAGGATACTTTTAAAAAACTCTGTCCTGTTCCATGAACTCTCTAAGGGGATTAAGGGTTTAATGAACTGCCTGTTAGATGCCAGAGGTTGGAGCAAGGCAGAGGGTGGCTGTCACAAGAGCGCTCATGTGAGGGCGGGCCCTGGGTCTGTTAGTTGGTTTGGAAGAGTTTTGACAGACTGACTCCCATAACATATTCCCTCCTACACAACCCTACACTCCTGTGCCGAGACAACACAATAACAGCCCAGATAATTATAAATTAAACTTAATCTATCGGCGGACAAAGCTTTTGTATGTAAATGGTAAACGGATTTTACGTCTAGTGACCGGTCAAAGCGCTTAACAACATTAACACACACATTAATACACTGGTGGCAGAGGGTAGTATGCAAGGTGCCAACTGCTCATCAGGAGCAATTTGTGGTTCATTATCTTGCTCAAGAACACTTCGACGGGCCACGGGGGGCGGGAATTTGAACCAGTGACCTTTGATTGCTGGACAACCTGCTTCACCTCCTGAGCTACAGGCTCCAAAATGTTCCAAAAAACAGACTCAATCCGTTTAGAAACGCCATGGAACAAACTCTGTCTTGATGCACTTCCACTTACTTACATGTTATGTATTACTCACTGTAACTTAATCTGTGGTTTACTTTCTCGATGACTCAGTCGCTAGTTTGGTCTATAAAATATTATAAAATGGTAAAAAAAAGAAAAATGTCTTGTTTTTTCCACAGACAGAAACTATTCAGTTTCTCATAGAGAAGTAAGAAATAGACAATATCCCAAACTTGATATCACGATATTGTTCCGCCCAAATATCGATGGACAATCGATATCATCATTGCTCGGACTGCACTGGGTGATGGACTCTGAGGTGAGACCGCTAATTTGTGGTTTTGTCAACAATTCCTGCTTTAAACACAAAATATTGCAAAATTGGTGAGCTGGTGTTCTTAGAAACCAATCTTTCATGTCTGAATGTTAACGGACTGTGTGCGTTGCCACTACAGGCCAATTAACCTGTAGTAACCTCTCAAATATCAACATGCATTGCTTCTTCTCCCAGGACCTTTCAGCGTACATTTTTTCTTTTCAAAATAAAAGCTCAAAGATGACATAACAGCTGTTTGATATTCGATATTGTAAAGAATATCGTATATATGTCAGCAAATATGGCCCCAAGCATGTCAGGAAACCAGAAAATGATCGCATATAAGACGCTGAAATCAGAGAATGGAAAATGTACACATTATTCAATACGATCACTTTAAGTAATTGATTCTAATTTTGGAACCAATGGCTGTCAGTGATTTCTTCATGTTCTAAGAGGAAAACAGTTCAATAAATGTAGGATTAAGCTCATTTGATTGTTGATTTGCAATAAACAAGATGGAAGTTGAGTATGCAGTCATTAGTTACCCGTTTTGTGTACCTTCAAGTCAAATGAAACAAAACTGAGTAGTTGCCAATATACTATATACAATATGCTTAGTAAATACTAATTACTTAATCATTAGTTACTAATTTGTGTCCCTTCGAATGAAGTGAAGCATAGTAATGAGTAGTTATCTAAAAGACTTAGTTAATATGAATTATTGAATCATTAGTTCATCTTTTTGTGTACCTTCAAGTGTTACTAGATTTGCAAACCGGAAATCATAAAAAGGTGCGTGTGAAAGACAGAAACCGAGACAATGAGGTCAAAATACGAGAAGACGGTGGTTTCACAAACTAACCACATCGAGCAGTCAGACTGTGAGAGCGGCGCCTTCCGTTCAATTGTGTGTGGAGGTGAGAGAGGAGGGAAGGGAGAGCAGGGGAGGGTGGCAGAGAGGCAGGGGGAGGCAGACACCGACACCTTGTTAGTTTAGCAGTGAGAGCAGGAGGGAAGCGGGCGGCTCATCCATGGGGAGGTCTCAGTGACGCGGCGCAGCCTACCTGTTGGAGCTCACTGCGGGACGCTGCCGTGCCGGTACCCGCGCTGATCGTGGATCTAAGGGGGTAAAAAGGATGACCAGTCCGAACATGGGTCCGAGGCTGCTGCTGCTCTGCGCCGTCCTGGCCGTGTACCACGGGACGCGAACATGCAGTGGATTTAACATGGATGTGCGGTTTCCCGTGATCAAAATTGGCAAAACCAACGGGAGCTTCTTTGGATTCTCCGTGGCGCTGCATCTACAGACGAAAGGCTCCAGAAAGTACATGTAAGTATTCTGAGGAAACGATTCACACTTCTTCTTTCTCATTTAGAGATTAGAATAATGTCCGCATTCACGCAGGTTACGCACCTGCTTCCTCGGGAAAACAACCATTTTATCTGAGAAGCTTACAGCGCACACAGACTGCGTAAAAACCCGCGATGAGGCTTTGGAGCGCGCAGTTAATTACGTTTGAACACCTGTCCCCCCTTCTTTTATTAACTACGCTTACTGCTTTATAAATACTTCAACGGTTTCCTTCACCATTACCACCACTTCCCTCTTTCTCTGCACGCAAAGTAGTTCCTCAAGACAGCCACCTGTTAAAGGACACCGGAGTGATTTAGATCTCTACAGATGCATTCACGTCCACCCCAGCATATTATAAAATGTGTCCAACAGGTGTTTGCGTGGCATGGTTCTGATGGAAATGATGTGGGAGTTGTTACTTTGGTAAGTATTAAAACAGAGTCCTACCGGGCAGTTGCAGTTTAGTATGAATATCTCACCAATCTCCATTTAAATGTTTTGCTTTCTTTTTTTTTTTAAGGCTGAAATGAGTACAAAACCTTTTAATCGACCAGTTATTGCAAGTTGCCATGTCACTGCAGCATTCATCCTAAACTGACCCAAATCCGGACTTGTCTAAACTCTGGATTTTAAAGGTGTATTATGTAGTTTTGGGAAGAAATTTTAATCAGAAGAGAAAGATCTTTATTGACTAAACAAACTAAATAAACAAACTCTCTTTGTTTTGATGACTGAATTAACTGAATAAACAGACTGACCTTAAAGGACAACCCACTATCGTAGTGATTGACTTTGTTTGTATGTGGCAGACCCTGCCACCTTTCTAGCTCCAAACAGTGTTCAGAGAACTTTTCCTCTGAGAACAGCTTGTTTATCCATTTATGGAAAACATGAATATGTCTGAGAGTGTATTATTACCTCATAATATCGTAAATATTAAAATGAATTTTTTCTCTAAAACCAGTAGTGCTCCTTTAAGTAACAGCCGTCAATTTCATTAGTTTATGTCTTGTCTTATTTGTCACCTTGTATTCTCCACAGCTCTGAAATGTAGCTTGCTCTACTTTCTTTCCGCCTATCCTGGGGCTATTACATTCAGCTAAGACACAGGCGGGTTAGTGTTTCGCAATAAAGGTGTTCATTGGCCTGTAACACTTGTAGGTTGTTATTACCGAGATACGAAGGCTCATGTGGAGTTAACGGTGTTTGGGAGGATTTACATAAAAGTAAATGCTCTTCGTTTCAGGAATGGTTGACGTTCACGTGTGCGACACATCTTTGCCGTCTTCCTACAGGCCCGTCGCTTCCTTTAATAAAAGATCGTCAAGCAATTACAGTGGCCGCCTCATCCTTCCGCACGCCGCGTTCATAACTTGATGTTATCTGTTGATGTTCGTTCTGCTTTGAAGGGTAAAGCAGGAAGACAATTAGTAATCCAGGGCCCACTTCCTCTTTGATGTCATCAGAGCGAATCGAGACTGAATGTAAGGCTTATCAACCTGATCTCCATGAAAAGTAGTGGATAGATGTGCGTTACAGAGATTTTCCCCTCAGTTCATAGAATAGAAAGCAGTGTCAAGCTGACACTTGATCAATGTGCCATCTTGACCCCGTCCCCAGAGGGATGGAGTCACCGTCCACAGACCACAACCCAAGAAGGGGACCACATGGCTGTGGTAATGAGACCGGAGGCCTGCAGGGACAAGGGGGCTCCTCAGTCTGCTGCTAGCTAAGATGTTAAAACACATTTGTGCTCAATTTAACATTGCCTTGTATATTTGATTGGTATGGACATGTTCTCTAGTGGAGTGGAGAGAGGCACTGATAGATGAGCACTCCAGAATGTACACAAATTCACATCCTTTGGACTTTCATGTGATTAATAGATGTCATTTGCTAAAAATTGTTAGACATAACCATCTTCCCAAAATGTAAAACTTTTTCACACAAGACACTTTTGTTGGTCTGACATTTGGCTTTCTACTGCTTTGTCATCTTGTACTCTCTGCTATCTTGACATCAGCTAAGCAGCTTATTAATGTCAGTAATTAAATTAATAGCTCGTGGTGCGTTTTGTTTTATGTCGTTTTTGTCTACCTGTGAACTTTAAAGAAGTTAGACCACGATTTTCACCTTGAATGACCGTAACCTTTGGCTCAAAAGAGTGTCAGCTGGCACATCTGATGCCATTATCCCACTTTCACTCTTAATTTCCCAAGAAAAATAATCCATGCTTGTTATCAGTCTGTGTATTTTGCAAGGGGTACTATGTTAATATCTCTCATTTCAACAGCGTCCTCTCTGACAGCCCATTTGTAATCTGTGCAGCCACCGCCGTTGAGTAAAGACCAGTCTTTTCAGTCCTCAGACCTCACTGTGTACTTACTCTGTGATTCTGTAAAGACACATCACAATGTGCTAATGGTGTGTCCCATGTTTGACTAGGGCTGGTTTTACAGTTCTGTCTGTTTTCCTGTCTGTGCCGTCTAGCTTCTTTTGTGGCCTCGGATCTGTCTCACCGCACCACAGAGCTGTTTGTCACACACTTCCTCATTATCACAGTGAACTCGAGTGTGGATTTTTAAAAAAATGCAACAACGAGGCATATAAACCAGTTGTGACATGTACCATGTTTAAAGTGGCCGCTCTTTGAGTCAAACAGAGTCCAGGATAAAAGTCAAGGCGGAGGGTTTCCACTCCCAGCTCTGCAATAAACAGAGTGCAATAAAGTTAACCTCTTAAGATGCTGGCTATTATCTCATTAGTCTAAATCTAGCAGTGTATTTTGTCTCAGCTGGAGCAATTTAAAAAATGTATTTTGAATTCGGGGGGGTACACGACCAATTAGTGGACCGACATTGCTTCTACTAGGGGAAGAGCAGTACCTGAATGATCTTAAAGCTACCTGAGGCCAATTTGTTCGGGGTATTCTCTTCCTCGCTCCCCCTTTTCCCTTTGAATCAACCCATTTAGAGATTTTCCTGAGAGGGCCTTTTTTTGTTCTCAGTTGTAGCGGGGAGGAGGGGCTGGCCAGTCAGCTGGCCACCTATTGGCTCTTCCAGTCCCCTGACCCCACGGTATGCTTGGAATGTATTACCCTTCTCTGCAGAGTCACAACCTGCCAGGTTTCAGGTTGAGACAAGACAGGGGTGAGAACGATGTTTCTGGGGACAATTGGAAGAACACACACACACACACACACACACACACACACACACACACACACAAACCCGCTATCTTTTAAAACCTGGTCATCCTTCAGCACGCAAAGCTTACTGAATGTTACAACTGGAAGCCTCTGTGACCTGAGGAGGAGAATTTAATTTCTCTCACTGATGAATATTTAATCAGAGTCAAAGTGCCTTTGCTTTTCCGGCTCATCTCTGTCTGACTGCAGATGCCCGAGGCCATGAAAGTCAGCCATTTAATTTGCCAGGGCCTTCCCCTCTTTGCTCTGAGGTAGGGATTAAATGGGTCAACCTGCTGTAAGGTTTATAGACGCAAACAGCCTCTCGTTCGGTTTGAACATGCACAGGATTGTGCTCTGCTTTTCTTCAACCACCTGCGGTTTGATGGAATTGGAAACATAGAATTACTAAATCTAACCGTTATTTTGCAAAGTTGATGTCACGTAGCTACGGAGTTCTGACTTTTTTTGTCACAATCGACCTTGTAGACCTCGTACAACCTTGCTCCTTTGGGAACGACTGTGCCGGCGATCGGTTCGAGCTCATGTAAGTTACAATGGATTCCAGTGGGAACAGGAAACAGGAAAACATCCATAGACTTGGTTGTTTTCATGCATAGTGCGGTATCATACATTGGCTTCTAACCTCTGAAGTACCGCCACTGAGTGGTTCCAGTGAACTCTGAATATTTCTGGTGTCATATAACTTAAAGCGAACGAGCTAGCGTGTTATAGGACATGCTGCAGCTAATGTAGATGATGCAGGTGGGTATGTCTGACTTGGCCGCGCTCCAACGTTCCCCCCTCATACAGACGCTCAGGGGGCTTTGTCTCTGAAGTAGGTCTATCAGAGCACTAGTGTGTCATGCCAGAGTGAAACACTTTCAGATAACAATCCTGTATTGTCTGTTCGACCCTCATACATGTACCGCATGAGAGCCGACTGGAAGTTGTCCGTGATGTGTTTCCCCGCTGAAAGGAAGCAGTGAAAATGTTCCGTAGAGAGACATTTGATCCACAAATTTGCAGTCAGTGCCATAAGAATTTACAAATTTTACTGAGCTACATGAGAGATTGTCAGGCAGGAGGTAGAGCAGGTCGTCTGCTGATCGGAGGGTCAGTGGTTCGATCCTGCAAGATACTAAACCCCACGTTGCTCCCGATGACTGTTCCATCGGTGTGTGAGAGGACGCATGAATGGCTGAGCACAGAAATGTTGGAGGGCGTTTTAGATGAGAAGCGCTGTATCGCTCCTGATGAGCAGGTCAGCACCTTGACTAGGTGAAGATAGCAAGTGTTGTGAAGCACCTTGAGTGAATGGTGGACCAGAGAAGAGCTTAAGAAGTCAAGACATGTTTTCTTAAAGCATCATGTTACATACAGTATGTATTGGTGAGCCATTAAAAATCAGCATCCAGACGAAGAATATAAAAATTTATGGTTAAATGGAATACAACCATCGTTAACACTTTATGATAAGGCAGTGTTGATGACGTTATGATAAGTAAAGTGTTTTTTTATTGTTGGGTTCCTTTTTCTAATAAATATGAGCTTTACAAAGGGTTAATAATATGCAGGTAATGGCTAAATTGATGGTTATTGAACCCTTTGCGATTACTTATTAATTAGTTATAAGCCATGGGTTGATTTTTTAGAGCTTTTGACGACTCATTTTAAACCAGATTCCATTTATTAACGACTTACTAAATAGGGATGCGAGCAATTACTCAACTAGTTGATTCAACACAGAAATTCTAGTTGATTAACCTCTTTTTTCTATTAATGCACACATTTTAATTGCGTATTGAAATAATCTGCACTGAAATTTGATGATAACCTAGTCCAATGTTGCTTTCTGTGAACCAGTCAACTGTCTAAGATGTAACATACGCAATATTTTTCAGGTAGTGTTTAAACTCATCATAAGCAGTGTCCCTGTTTTAAACCAATAACCTATTAACATTTTTTACTTTGATGGCTTAATAGAAAAAGAGGGACCCATGAATGAGCACATCTGCCAATGCAGGGGGATTTTCACAGAACATTTTTTGAATCAGACCTGCTGAATATCAGGTGCACAGGTGCAACCAAAGCAAATGTTAATTCACATATGACAGATTTTAAGGTGCATGCATGACCAAAATAACACATGCACCCTTGGAGCTGCGCAATGGGGCTATTTAAAACTTGAAAACACAGAATTTGTCTTATAACTGATGTATGAAACAGTGATTGATTTATTAAACGTGAATAAATCAGTTAGTTACAGCTTCTAACCCCCCTATGACGGCTGCCTAATTTAGAGCTGCTACCGACAATAAAAAGCATGACATTGAATTACAAAAAAAATAGAGAAATAGTGCCAAACAGCCAATACACAGAGTCTGATGTGAACCCGTGTGTTTGTAAGTTGGAAGCTACACAAAATTTTAAGTCCTTTTGAATTTCCTGGAGTCTAAGCCAAGACACTGCAACCACACAAGACCTCTGCAAAGTTAGGTGCAAGTTTGTCCATGGTGACTGGCCCTAATCTTTATGCTATTTATTGCCTGTATCCAATCAGTTGGTAACGGCATGAGTTGCATTTTGTGTCGCAGTGGAGTGAATGACGGCTTCTAATAACATGTTGAAATGGATCCCAGCGGGACTCGGTGCCTCCTGCTGATCTCCACAGAGGAGATTCTCTACGGTGGGGCTTTCATTGGAAATACCTGCGGTGAGGACTGTTTCTATCTTAACAGAAGTGTAAGAGATCCCCTTTTCCTCCGCTGCTTGTACAAATGCCCTCAAACAGCATGGAAAAGAGGCTGGTGTGGCCGGCCTCTGGGCTAATGAGGAGCTACCTGGAGCTAGAAAAACTGTCTGCTTCAATACCTTTCAGTCCCCGTGACATTTTTCATCTTTGAAGGGGGAACGATCCTGGAGGATTGGTTTACACTTGGTATGTGGAAGTCAGTGTATGCTAAAGTGCTCTCATATGATAGATAAAGTCAAATATCTGTCTTCCAGCTGCCTCAGCAGGTAAAAACAGATGTTTCAGCCACACACCTGCACTGCTTTTATATAAGATGAGTAATATCTGTGTGAAAAACTTGGCACGAAGCAGGCACGCCACCAGGCACTGCTGTCTAAAGCTGTGAGGTAGCCCACCTGTACCCCCCTTCCTCCCTCTCTCCCTCCCTCTTTTACATTCATCTGAGGTCAGAATGTGAATGGAAATGCTGTAACTGATAGTCTCATGTGAATTGCTGCTGATGTGAGTTTGCAGGACAGATGTGTCCCCGAGTGGCCCAGGGTCACTGAGAAACATGTGTCAAAGCTCCGTCCAGCTGTGCGAGTCTGGATTTTATGTCAGGTCGGTAGATAGCATGTTTGTGTGTGCATGTTAGTCATGTGTAGCAGTCTGGCATAATTCATGCAGGGACACCAGACACCATGTTTAGTGGGCAACAAGCAGACCAAGCTAACATTGTGCTTGACAGACGAGGTTTTTACTCGTTGCTAATGAAAAGTGAGTTAGTTTATTATCAGGGGATGACTTGCCGTGTTTAATTTGTCACACTGAGTACGGATGAGTTTGCTCTCTTGTTACTGTTTCACAGATGGCAGATGGTGGTCTTCAAACAGGATGTTTGTCCAGCTGAGATACCCTGTTCGACTGTCGCATGTGTGTGTGTGTGTGTGTGTGTGTGTGTGTGTGTGTGTGTGTGCGTGTGTGCGTGTATGTGTGTGTGTGTGTGTGTGTGTGTGTGTGTGTGTGTGTGTATGTGTGTGTGACTGGCGCAGACTGACATTTAATTTGATTTGATGCTACTCATTTGTTCCATACCATTCCATCTTTTGATCAACACTAATGTCTCTATTGCATTTAATTTCCATCAGTGGGCTAAATTGTCACTTATCACAACGATGCCGGCATTTAATTGTCTCTGTTTCTCTTTTTTATGCACACTGTCTGCATGGTGTTCTGTAACGTCACCATCAGCAGCCACACTGTGAGCGCTATACAAGGCTGAAGGCTTGACAGGCAAAAAACAAAACAAGAAAGAAACTGTTGAGCTCCTCGCCTGAGCTTTGACCTCTGTGGCAGAGAGCTCATAGAAACGTGACCGGAAAAAAAAAAAAAAAAAAAAAAGACGAAAAAATAAAAACAAACCCCAGTGACAGCAGGTGAGCTTACAGAAATGTGACCGAAAAACCAAATGTTCTGAGGCTTTTAGAACAAAACAAAAAGAGGTGGAATTGATGCAGAGGTGGAATCTGACTATACTTCCGGCTGTTGAAATCACAGTTTAACCACACTAGGTGTGTTCACCACAAACTTACTTTCACTCTGTGCATGTTTGCTTTGTTAATAATTTACACCCATTGACAGCTATACTGAAGGATTTGTCTGAATACAGGAGGTGTGATGTAGTCTATTCTCTGTTGTAGGACTGTAAACTAGAATGTTGATCATTATGTGTGCTGATGATTTTAGAGGTTGAGTTTTTTGGGGTCAAAATGATTGAAATATTGATAAATATCGATACTGAGTGTTTGAAGTGGTATCCATTCTCACTTTTTTGGAGCATCAATATTTCAGTACTGGCTGCGTTTTTTCACTCTCTGACAGCAAGTTGACATGCACCGCTGTAGTGCCTGCGTAGTCCCACCTCCTCCAGGAGTAAATGACGTAGATGTTGTTGTGCTCAACACACAGTACACCTGTAGTAAATCTGAAAGGTAGCAAGGTATTATGCCAAAGAATTTCCAGTATTGTGACAACACTCGTTTATACACTTGTATTTTCCTGTTGTACGTGTAATTCAATCATTATGCTTATTTTGGTCTCCCAAAATAATCATTCTCAAGCGGTAGACAAAAACCTATAAAATGAGGTGTAGAACTCACTGAAAAAAGAATATTGTCACCCAAAAAACTGTAAACTGTGCTGGCTCAAGTGTGCGTGAGCTGACAAATCAGAGCAGGAGGGGGGCCTTAAAGAGACAGGAGCTAAAACGGAGCGTTTCAGACAGAGCGAGAACACAGAGCTGCAGCACTGGACAGTATGTGAACCTATTCTATTAATTACCTAAATTAAAATAATGATCCTGAAAATGAAGTTAATGTGTCTCATTTCATATGTTAGCGATTATATACAACCCATAGAATTAAAAGAGTGAAGTTCCTGGAGCACACAGATTTCATGAGGGCAGGTGTCGGTGACCAACACTTTAATACTTGTAGCAGGTTAATGTCTCACTGTTTGTCCAGAGAAGACTCATCTGTTAGCCATGTTCCGTACATGCACACACACAGTCAGTGTGTTAACAACTAGGCGTGCTTACTGTGAATAGTCCGATAGCAATGTGCATGCTCACCCCCCACCTACTGCTTTATGACAGAGTTTCCTGAGAGTACAAAGAAAAGACTTATCAGAGCGCTGGTGTAATACATGTGAAACCACACTGGGTGCGGAGCCATTGTAAAAAGGAGAAAACACACACACTCATCGCACGGGTTCATGTCCCCACATGGTCCGTGTACCTCACTGCAACACACCACGCCTGTCGCACCGATCATCCTCTTGTCTCTCGCTGAAGTCATTACATCATTACAAGAGCATAAAAAGGATCTGAGCCCCGGTCTGCTCTTGTCCTCATGCTTAATTCAATCTGCAAATTGAGTCGCTCCATTCAATGTTACCTCCATTTATTTGCTTACTGGGTCTAAGTGGTTATGTTTCCCTGGAATCAATGAGAGTAGTGCAAAATGAAAAATACTGAGGATGCAGGTCAGGTGTGTGTATGTGTGTGTGTTTGCACCTGGTCCTTGCCTCAACTTGTTTGGCAATTAGGTGACCTGTTATGTGCCTCAGTGTAAAATGGGGAATACCAACCTGATCGGTGGAATAAAGTTTCTTTAGGTTCAGTTTTCAATTTGATGTTTCAATGCTGCACTTAAGCTCTGGTTGTCACCTCAGACAAATCAAATCAAATCAGTTTTATTTGTATAGCCCAAAATCTAAATCACATTGCCTCAGTGGGATTTATATTCTGTACAGTGAACAGCATCCTCGGTCCTTAGACCATCAATGCAGGAGATGTCCAGAGGTCAGGTTTTGTCGCCACAAAGAGAGCTGGTGATGTCCTGACCTCATACCGAAATATCTGATTTCTATTGCCACAAACATGACTGTAAATACAGTTTTTGCATTTTGTCTTTGTGGCACCAAAACAAGGTATTTTAAGTCCAAACATGCACCCTAATCTAGTGATTTCGTGCCTAGATCTAACCAGACCTTTAGTGTTGTCTCAACATCAATTTTAAAAATTGAAACATGAAGTTGAAACACAGAGAAAGGGAAAGTTTCAACATATACGTGGTTCGTGCAATGCCAACATTAATCTGGTGACTGAGCTGTGCTCTCCAGTTACTGATCTGTGGCAGCTCTTGGAGATGGAAGACCACACATCTGACACTGACTCGCGATTCCCTTTAAATTCTCTCTCCTCTTCCCAGGATGAGCCTCCTCCGTGCATTTCCAGCAACTCTACCCCCTGTATCCTCTTCCAAAGAAACACCTTGTTTCCAGAGGCAGTGTCTGCATGTGTCTACCTGTTTCCAGTGATTCTGACAACCGAAGCCTGACGCTTCACATTTTACCTGCAGAGGAAGTAGAGCCTCGGCTGTGCTACATGATGTTGTAGAGCAGAATCACTCCTCGTTTTAAAGGTGCAATATGTAATATTTTGCTACAGCCCAATTCATGGCCAAAACATATAAACTGCAGCATATTACTAGAGTAACCGCTAACTGCTGCTTACTGTACCTACCGTTAGCGGTCTGGACTGGGACTTCAGGGCACTGGCGAAGTGTTGGCATTCACACCGCTAGCACAAAAGATTTGGACTGGCTGGTTAGCATGCTAACAAACTAACTAAAGTGGATATCTCTGCAGCACAATATAACGTTTCTTCACATTCTGTTGACAATTTACGTTGATTTTCAAACTTTTTTCAACTAGAACTCTTACACATTGAAAAGAATTTGTATATTGTGCCATCTTTATCAGTGGTTTGTAAAAAAGGTTTAGCCCTGATGTTGTTGAACATAAGGCTGAAGGTTTTTCTCTTTCTGTGCCCTGAGGTCTGCAGCCAGACCCTGCGACAAACAGGTCGCCCTGAGCTTTATCTGCACAGGTGATGCATCACTTGTACTTGGCTGACATGATCAAACACACTGGTGGCGGCTACAATACTCGAGCACTCTAAAAAACGCACAAACACACACAAAGTAACACACACTGTCCGTAGAGAGCTGGAAGCAGAGAGTTCTTTCTCGTTCTCTTTGTCGCCCACTTACCAATTTTTAAATATTTATACCTCTTGACGTTTAAGGCGAGGGGCAGCAGGGTGAGGAGTTGTGTGCTAGTATTATATATTATGTGTCTCGACACACTCCTGTGGGCTCAGATGGAGATGAATGTTCTCTAGGTGATGACATCTTTGCTCCTGCACGTTGTCTCTTCTTGTAAGTCTTGCAAAACCCCACCGAGATTGAGTGAAAATGCCATCCAAAAGGGGTTAGTCATGTTTAATTAAGTTGGGTTTAACTGGTTTCAGTGTTTGTTGATGTTTTTCTGAGTCAGACGCAGTCAGGTGGGGGTGAGAGCAGTGGCGGGCGCAGGATGTTTGAGGCGCAGGGGCGAAGAAATAGACAGGGCACCAGGTGTGTGCGGTGGGTCACCAGCGAGCAGAAAGTAGTGATGTATTTATACCCTAGAGAGCACTTCACCACGTTCTGTCAACTAGAATGAAGCCATGTTTTAACTACCATGGGGACATCTAAAACGTTTTTTTGGACATCTAAACCCATTAACTGAATTAACTACCAGATAACTACATGTGTTATGTTGAAAGTCTTATAGACGGATTTCTGTTTACAAAACTGACAAGACCTTGTAGTGTTTTCTCTTTCACCCTCAGTTCTGTCCTCCTTTCCATGACTCCCACGCCTTTTCCCCCTACTCTGGTTTTTGGCGCTGTCAGGAGCTTTGGTGTGCAGATGACTGGATAAATTGACCCCCGTTTATTTAACTAAACACCACTGATATTAGATGAACTACTGTATATTCAGTAGCTCATCCAGCTCCCTTCTCGTGAGAGGTTTTTTTTTCGCAAACGGCAAGAATGCAGACGCGCTCTCACCTCGGCTGGGTGTGTTTGCCGCAGCAAATGTTTGGTTTAGCCAGCCGTTCAGATCACTTGTTAGGCAGAGGGGGCGAATTTCAACATGTCCTGAGAGGAGGAATGCAGCTGCCGTTGCCCCCCTTCCCTTCTCTTCCCTTCTCTGGGCCTTTGACAGCCTGTTTATGAGGAGGTGATGAGCAGGGAGGGAGATAGGAGGAGAGCACACATTGTTGCAGTCGGCGCAGGACAGGACATGAGGTGTGTCGTTGTGGCCGAGTCAACGCTATGTAACTCAGGTTTTGGGGATTTTTATGGACGAGTTGAGAAGACTTAAGAAATCCTTTCAAGTCCACACACTTAAAGTGACAGATTTGAAGTCATTCACTTGAAAAACTGCCTTTTTTGTTGACACTTGGAGAGAGGTTTTCACCTAATGTTTGGTCTAGCTGGCTTGTATTTGAAGGGAGTAATGTTTCAGTCATTATTATCACAAGGACAGTTTAGGGTCCTGTTTAAGTAATCGTTCAACATTCTGAGAAATGCACTTGTTCGCTTTCTTGATGCAAACTAGATGAGGTGCCACTTAAATGTTGTAATCCTACATGTGAGGCTACAGTCCTAAAAACAGCTAGTCCTGAACCATACACAAACCAAACTATAAAAACAACACCTTTCACCATTAATCATGTGCCAGAATATATCTTTGCAGGGCCCATTTCCCCTCCAGTCTTGTTGTCACCATGAAGTTCAGAGGCAACCAAAGGAGGCATTGTTACTGTAGCGACTCCTAGCCAGTTAACTCAGTTAGCCATGCAGCTAGTTGTTCACACTGGGAGCGCAGTGTCCAGGGGAGTTCTAGTGTTAGCACAGGAGCTTTGGACTTAGACAGGCCAGGGCTAGCTAGTTAGTATTCTAACTTTAGTAGATGTCTCCGCAACACAACGCAAAGACACCATAAAGTCAAAACTGCTATTGAGTCACATTCTTTTAATAATATATATATATTTTTATGTTGTCTTGTTTAATGTTATTCTTACATAATGCCTTTTTAACCAAACAATATTTAACGTGTTGTTATGGGAGCCTCAGAGGTGCAGATACATTGTTACCTTCAGACCAGCGCTAGCTGTTTCCAACCGTTGTTCTAAGCTAAGCTAACTGGCGGCAGGTTGTAGCCTCATATTTAACGTACAAACATGAGAGTGGTATCAATCTTCTCATCTAACTCTCTGCAAGAATGCAAATAAGCAAATGTCAGACAATGTATTTAGTTAAAATGTTTATAATTTTGCATTTTAACAGCTGCTTCAATCAGGTCAAGTGTGCTGACCAATCAGAGCGTACTGGGTATTCCGGAGGGGGCCCTTAAAGAGACGGGAGCTAAAACAGTGTTTCAGTCAGGGGGAATAAAATGCTGCAGCACTGGACAGTATGAGAAAACTGGTGTGTTTTTTGAGCACTTACCATGAAAACCTATTTTAGTAATAATCTAAAATATAAATATGAACCTGAAAAGCATATGTCTCTTTTAAATCTGCCTCCGCTGCCTCATGGCACCGATCAACAGTGTTAAATATTCACTCCAAACTCAGGTGATCCAAGCGGCTCTAATGAGACGGTGAGGCGAAAGCGAGAATGTTTATAAAGTCGAGTCAGACTAGGCCTCCTCCTCCTCCTGTGTGCTGTGGCAAGCACTGTGCCAGCCAAGCTTCCCTAAAGCATGTGTGATTAGCACCGTGCCCCAGTTCTTCATAACAGCGAGAGCAAAGTCCACACTCACTGGCCTCCAAGTGTTTCATAACAGTCTTGCTTTTCCTTCTTGGGAACTGTGGCTTGATTTTCCCACAAGGACATCCAACCTTGTACACAAGTGTTTTGAGACACTGTGTCGTTTACAGCTGGGAAACATTTTGTGTGGCCGTGACTTCTCATTTAATGGCTGTGGAAGCAGAAAGGTGAGCAGTGTGTTGTGTAGTATGGGAGCAAACATGTGTACAGAATGGGGCTCCACACTCACAGTGGGACTCTGTGGCCCTGCTACTCCACATATCTGTCAGCCCCACTAACGACTACAAACCTCTGTGGAATTTCAGATGCTGTCTGCATTACTGAATGATTACCTGAACCAAGACCTCTTCCTCCCAGTCCGCTGGAAACTGCCGGCCCTCAGAGGCCATCTTGGCTCTTCCTGGTTGTCATCACTGTGGCAAGATAATTGATTCATTGCTGATAAAGCCCATCTGGTAGCACAAAGACAGGATAATTGCACCTTTCTGTTTCAAATGATGCAGACGTAGCTGGAGGCTGTGTGATTTTCATGCATCAATGGAAAATATTCAGTGTCAAGCTAGGGGCTCTTATATTGTAATCTGGCAGTTTGGTCACTTTAATCAAGTTCTGGTCCAAATTACATTTCAGCCTGGATGTAATGAGACTAGTTAAGGGTCACTGACTTTAACTTTAGCATCCGAGTGGGCACCTTTGCAGCGTTTTTTTTCACACACGAGGGCACCGGCGGGTAAATACATTACCGACCTGAACTGAGATTAGACATTTTTAATCAAGTTTTAATTCGGTAATAGGGTAATTTGATCTGAGATCATCAGCACAAACAAACTCACATGAGCAATTGCCACGGAAAGACAAACTCTCCGTCTGTTCATGGTCAGGTGACGCATCAAAGAAAAAAAAGATTTTTGTCTGGGTTCTTCAGATATTCTCATGATTAGATGGAGGCATGAAGGTGGGCATTTTGTCTGGGTGGAGCGGTAGAGCCTGGTACACGGTTTCACTGTGTTTGTATGGCATGAAAACACACCGCATAACAAGTGAGTAATGTGTGAGCACATATATGAAAAGTGTGCCTCATCCTTCCATCATATTTTACCTTAGATCACCATCTCTCCTCAAGTTGGAACAATGAAGGATTGACTCATGAGAGACATTTTGATTAGGAGGCATGATGACCTTTCTGTAAAGGTGTGTTTTCAAGTCTACACTCATCATCTCTATTTGTTCTTACTTATCAGAGCGTGTGAGGGGAAGTAGCTGCCTTTACACTTATCATGGCCACGGGCTTGACTAACAGCTTGACTCACCTTCCTCCACTTTCCACTGCTGCCAGAAACATGTCAGCATCCATCCACAACGCTTGACCACCTCCAGAAAGGGTTGATTGAAAAGAAACCTAAATTCTGCATTTTACTATCTGCTTTTGTTTCCCCTATAGTGCAACAGGGCCATGTGTGACCCCTCGCTGTAAACAAGACTGTCGGCACCTCCCGCCTACAAAGTGGAGCTAATAAATCTGGTGCTGACAGTAAACAGCGTGTCCCAGCGCAGAGCCTTGTAGAGGGACTAATCCCTCCACTTCAAAGTTCTGTGCTGTGTTAAAAGGTGCTGATGTAGGGCGTGTCTGGGTGAGTGGACAAAAAAGATCGGGTCCATCACCAAGGAGCAAGGTTGTGTGTGAGATGTCCAGACTTGTCACGGGTCATGCTCTGACTGCTCCACTCTTTCCATTTAAACCGCCTCAGTCTGTGTGTGTGTATGTGTGTGTGTGTGTGTGTGTGTGTGTGTGTGTGTGTGTGTGTGTGTATGTGTGTGTGTGTGTGTGTGTGTGAGGCAGATTGCAGTGTCTAAGGCATCGCCCTTAATAATTCATGCACGTTATTAGGCCAAAGTATTGGTCTGCTAAATGCTGGGTGGAAGAGACGCCCACTTCTTGTATTCATATGCCAAGCAAATAGGGGATAGCATAGCATATCACCAGATATATAACACTAACCAAAAAAAAACTTTTTCTCATAAGCTTACATTGTGAGGGAGGCAGCTGTAAAACGGTGGACACTCATCAAAATGACTTCTTTCACTATCATAATTTGAGCCACTGAGACGAATAAAATGAAGCTGTATCCAGGTTTTTTACTGTAACGTCCTTGGTTCAGAACGGCAGCTCAGAGTGGCATTACAAGACAGTACAGGGGCTAGCTGGTTAACATGCTACCTGAACACATGACATAGACGTCTTTCACATAATGTCAAAACTTGTATTTCTTCACATTCTGTTGATAATTCCGTTCTTTCTTCTTTTATTTTCTTAAACAAAAATTTGAACCTACTCTGTCAAAATTGGTTTACTTGTCTTTTGACTAAAAACTGTCGAGTTACTAACACAAATCAAGCAAGTGCAACAACACAAGACATGCAACTTAGCAATAAGTACGGTAATAGTCCAACAAGTCCAGCTTGGTGTCTGAGGTCATTGTCTTGCAGCCTTTTCATTGGTTGAGCCCTCTGGAAGTCAGTCTGATATGGACTTTTGCTCTTACCTTTCCCCAGTATCTTTTCATCGTGTTAGTATCTGCTGTCATCATCCTTTTTGGTCTCCTCACCTCTGCCATGATGTCTGCAGAGGCTGCAGAACCTGTTTCCGTTGCCCCTTTTGCTCGGCTCCAGTTATGGTGCCCATCTGCAGAGTCAGATAGCAAAGCTTTCTCGCAGCTACAGTCCGCAGCAGTCACAGATTGCTGTCAGGAAACTCGCAGTGAGTGGAGGCAGAGCAACCAAAGGACATCATAGGGAAGACCAGAAAATATTCTTTCCATAAAATCGAATACGTTTCACCATAACCACAGATAGTGATTCTACCCGCTAATGGAAATTACATCGTGCAGACACAGGTGACAGGGGGGGCAGGGTGGCTGAGACAGAGACATGATCAACACTATTACAAGTCACTGCACCATCAAAATGATTCAGACGCTGTTATTTTAAGGTAAAAGCAGTTGCTTTAAATGTACTACCAAAGTCCTCATAGGCTCTCTTATTCCCTGGACTGCAACTTAAACCTGTCTGTGTTTAGACTAGAAGTATTATCTGTGAATTCATCCAGTTTTATGTTGCTGCTACCGTCCCTAAAGCTCTGATATGATCTAACAGTCCTTATCTGTCTTTTCCTTTGTCTTTCTCTGTGTGTGCAGGCTTCTTGCAGGAGCACCCAAAGAGAAGGCTTTATCGCTACCGAATGTCAATGAGACGGGGGCTGTCTACGCCTGTCCCATTACGACAGACCCCAATGACTGCTCCAGAATGGACCTGGTCAGCAAAAGTAAGCAGAGCTCACACATGTGATGAGACATTTGGGTATGTAACAGGGGGATGAATAGTTTCTGTAAAAGTCCAGTTTGTGATTTGAGTGAGCCTGAAAGCACGTGGTGAGTTGACTGCAGTCTGTAAACTACCCGAGCAGACCACAAGATGAGGGGGAGTGGGAGAGGAACTGGCTCTAGTCAACATGGCGGCCATTTTCCTCTGACGTCGGGCTCAGGGTGGGTAGCTTGAATGCTGGGATAATGTTATGCTGCTGTGTTGCAGGTTACAGGTCTGACAAATTGTTCACAATTGTCCAAATCACTCACTGGTCAAGTAGTCAAGTGGTCAAGTGAGAAGTTAATAGACAGTGAACATCTGGAGGCCATGTTTTGAGTTAAAACTGCATATTTGATAACCCATCAGCGAACGTTAGCAGTCAACCACTTTCTAGCTGACATTAGCCTTTGATTACATCCAGTGTGTTTCACTTCCAGGCTAAAATAAATGTGTCCAAGACATGGACTGATATTTTAGAAGTTGTTTATGACTCTCTCATTGTATAGTGTAACACTATCAAACAGTAATCTTAGCTAGAGGGTGGCTGAATGCTGACGTTAGCTGTCGTCTGCATATTGAGATCTTTAACTGTGGAGTGTATTTAGCTTCCATAAGTTAAGTAGTAAATCGTCAATCACCTGGTCCATGAGCCCAAACCAAGATGTCCCTAATGACATCATCAGTTGTTACTTTCTCAGACTTGAAAAACGCTCTCTGAGAGCCACAGAAGACAAAAGGTGAAGACCACAAGCTGAGTTGTACTTTCTATGATGAGTAAACTGACCTTTATGTGTGAAATCAGTGGAATTTCCCATGCATACACACAACATGTACAGGATTCTGCAGAGGATTTTCCCGATTGCTATGAGAGCAACCATAGACAATCACCCGCAAATGATAATCTGCTGGCTCCCTTTTCAATTCATCGAGGCCGAAGTGTGTCAAAAATGTTCTTTAGTATTCACAAACATTTGCTTGCACCTACACATTGAGCTCCAGGGTATGAAACTTTGAGGCTCATCCTCTTCTTAATTGAAGGTTATTAACTTATAGACTTGCCGCTCCTCTGCATGGAGGTGAATAGGCCCACCGGAGGCTAAAAGTAAGAAGACCATAATAAAAGGATTCCTCATTCACTTTTGATCCTGAGGTTCGAGTTGCTGCATTTTTGTGGTAGATGTTTGTCAGGGCATGAGCCAGGCAGAATGAAGCTTGCTGAAGGTTGCGGTTTGGGTTGGTTTTCCTGTGGCTATTATCCCAATTATAACGTTGAATGTTTTTTTTTATATATATACATATATAATGAATGATTGGACATGTGGGCTTTGTTGTGCATACTTATTTGTATGATTTCAACCTTTGGAAAAATTGTAATGGTGATTCTCACACCTGACCCAACCCATATGATACATCTACAGCGGACTCATCTGAGATGGTGGAGGGCATGTGGCTGGGCGTGACAGTGGCCAGTCAGAGGGGCCCTGCAGCGGGCCGCGTACTGGTGAGACAACAACCTGTTTTACTCTATTAGTCAGTGTCACAGGTGGCATATTATGCGCAGGGTAACATTTATTGTAGTACCGCAGAGAAGCAGAGGGATAAAACCCTCCATATTTCAATGTTTATTGTCACAGATGACTCAGAGCGGTAGCTGCAATATTTTGTGCCGCTTGCTGCAAACAGATGTTACACTCAGCACGCACAAAGCAAAGACCAATATTTTTTTCCCTGTGACTCATAGAGGAGATTTGTCTCCAGTCTTGAACAATGAATATGTATGGGTAGATATATTTGTAGATGAACCATTATATTCTTTCCATTTGGTTAAAGGAAGAACTTTTATCAGAAGAGGAAAATCTTAATTGATTGATGTTCATGTCTAAGCAAACTGAATAAACAAACTGACTGTATGATGACAGAATAAACTTAATTACATACTGTTTGTACTTGGTTTATATGTGGCGGACCCTGCTACCTTTCTAGCTTCAAACAGGGCTCTGGGGACTTTATTTTCCTCTGAGAACAGCTTGTTTATCTAGTTATGGAAATAAATGTTTCTGTGTTTGTATTTTTACCTTATCAAATGTAAATTTGATAAACTGTGGGCGGCTGTGGCTCAGTGGGTAGAGTGCGTCACCAAGTGGTCACAAGGTCACTGGTTTGAATCCCGCCCCCCCCCTAGCTGCATGTCAAAGTGTCCTTGAGCAAGATACTGAACCCCAAATTGCTCCTGATGAGCAGTTGGCTAAAACTAAATGGTCTTGCTATAAAAATGCAAGACCATTTAAATATTACCTTCCAGAGCAACATCTAATTTAATCTTTTAAGACAGTTTGTGAGATTTCAAACAGAATATGTTTTTCATTTTTTTTTATATTTTAGTAAAATAGTTAGTCCAAAACACAGTATTATATGATTTAATTGTGACAAAATGGAACCTGATAACAGGATGGGTACATTATGAGAATTTGGAGCGGTTTAACAGTTTACACACACTCCCCTCTGGTGTTCAGGCATGCGGGCATCGCTATGTGAAGATCATCAAAGGTGGCAACGAGGAGCAGCGGCGGATGGTAGGAAAGTGCTACGTCAGGAGTAATGACCTGACCTACGACGGAAACGACCACTGGCAGGAAAACAACGAGATCTGCAACCCCAACCTTGAAATGGAATTTGAGAGCATGTGCAACCTGGGCATCTCAGGCGGCATAACAGAGACGGACGTCTATGTCGGCACTCCAGGCAGCTTCGTGTGGCGAGGTGGGCACTGAGGAGTTAACGACAAAAAGAGTGCGTTTTGTTGCTGAAATAATGGGCTGGTTGCACAGACTGGGATTAAAGCCTGTGCAAGTCTGCTAAATTCTAGTGTTAGTCCAACACTGGGATTATTCTCTGTCTGGGAAACCTGTTCTTTGTGCACCAAGCAGACAAAACATTGTTGTCTTATTCTGCTTTCTTATAAAGGAAATGTTCACGTGACGTGGAGAGACCCAGATCCAGAGGCCTGGGACTCCAGAGACAGAGAGATTGGAAAGAGAGAAGGAGATGAGAAGAGACGAAACAGTTATATGGGTAATTATACAGTGTGTCTTGCATCAAATTAATTGTAAAATCACTGGTGGACAAAAGTTCATGCTTCCAAGGCATTTAACCCTGCCACAGTAAGAGGAGCCGTCGGGAGAGCAGCTACTCAATGAGGCGATTATTTGCTCAAAAGGAATCTTATAGCCAACTACTTTGATTATCAGTAAACTGTTTCAGTCATTTTTCAAGCAAAAATTACACTTGCTAGTTCCAGCTTCTTTAATGTAAGGATTTGCTGCATTTCTTTGTCATTATAATATTAAATGACATCACTGGCGTGTTGGAAATTTGACATTTTATAGACTTTTTTTAAAGACGATTACTTGATCAATCAAGGAAATAACTGGCTGATTAATCAATAATCAAATAATCATTGGCTGCAACCCTAGCTGTCAGTGTAAACTGCAAAAGAACCATACAAAGCAAGATGATGTTCAGCTGTATTACAGTAAATTCTGTCTTATCTCTGGCATTCATTAAGCTCTGGTTTGCGGTCGGATGAGAGTTTAACAGTGAATCTCATGTGCTTTTGTCCGCAGGTTATTCAGTTCTTGAGGAAAAGAAGCTTCTGAGCCATGACGAATATACACTGGTGACAGGATCTCCCAGGAACGAGTCCAAGGGCTCTGTGACGTTCGGGACAATGACGACTAATTCAAACATTAAGACGGGGCTCGTCATCCCCGGGGAACAAGTGGGCTCGTACTTTGGGAGCAGCCTGGCTGCCACCGACCTCAACAATGACGAGTGCGTCTCTGAACACTGAAATGTTATACTATCTTTAGCTTTTCTTTCTTATACAGCACTTTCTTATACAATATTCACTTTTATTCAAAATCTAAAAAGTGTACTCCAAATAAAAATTCAAAAAAATTTCATCTTTGATCCCAGGGGACCAAAGGAGCCCATTCATTTAGAAATAATCTTCCATTTGATGCCATATAAAAGCACCGGCTGCTTAGAAGTCTAAAAATGTTGCGGACGGAAAAGGAGGAAAGTAGAAGTGTTATGTTTGCACGTGTCACTCGGTTGTCTGTAACTGTATCTTTTAAGCTGCCTCATGCTCCAGTGCTCTGCAGCTATGATCTGCCCTGTTATGCGGAGAATGCATGATGTATGTATGAGCTTAGATGAGAGTCCTGTCAGCAGCTGAGATATGGTGTTCGTCATGACATCATGGTGAAATCACGTGTCTGCCTTAATGCACGAGGGAGCCTTCTGTAGGTCTGTAGGTTTGGATTTTCATATTAAGTACATTTTGGGATATTTTCCCTGCAGTTGGAACGACCTCATCGTGGGCGCACCGTTTTACTTCGACCGAATGAAGGATCAGGGGGGAGCAGTGTACGTCTTCATGAATGAGAACGGATCGTTCCAAAAGACCGCGACCGTGGTGCTGAAGGGTCCGTCGGCCTCTGGATTCGGCCTTGCAGTGGCTGCCATTGGGGATATCAACCAAGATGGCTTCCAAGGTACGACTGTGAATGCAGCAGTTGGTTATACAGACCTGATGGACAAAATAAAGGAGAGTGCCATCTTGGATCCTTGCGGTAGATCAAATATGGTAAAGTGTCCTCTGGGGTACCCTTCCAGCAGGCAAAAATGTAATAATGTGCCCAATCCTCAATATAGATAAATTATGCATGCTGGTGCGCCCCCCCCCCCCCAGGCCATCAAACATCCTGAGTCCGCCTCTGGGTTCATTGATAATAACAGCAACATAATTATGTGCTTTGGTTTGTTTTTCTTATAATGTCCATCCCTGTATATATGACTGTATAGTGAGAGGTGACGCACTTCCAGTTCTGGTGTGAAAATGTATCATGGTAGAGAGGAAGCATCAGGTTCCCCGTTAAGACTTGTGGGTGATTGTCTGTATGCGCTGTTGCCAAGCAATTATCTCAGCAGGGAAACAAGATGTACTGCCTTGTATAAGGCTGACATTAGAGCAGAATAAAACCTACAGTGCTGATAATTTATTAATCATTACAGTTTTTTCCAATTGCTAACACACTAAATATAGCACAAATATTTCAACTGACACACAGAGAACAAAACCTCTTTTCAAGTCTCTAAAACTTTAAACACATTTTCTGCTTCACACAAATTTTGCAATTCAAAATGGCACTGTTTAAATGCACTGAACACGGTTCTCTGCATAAGACACAACAATCTGACATAAAGTCACATGTTTGCCATTTCAAAACACTACCATTCAAAATGACACTACATGAGCTAATTGGCCACTATATGTGCCACCTGGCCAAACAATTGTTACTGTAATTGTTACCACTTCAATCAGAAAGTCAGCGCTAAAAGACCACAGGTGAGCATCTTTTTTTCCAACAACAATGGAAGACGCTGCAGAGAGGGAGAGGAAGAGGGAGGTTAAGAATGAGAGGGGGAGGAAGAGTGAGGGGTAGAGCTGGTAGAGGAGGTCATGGCCAAAGAAGATAACATCTTTTAACTGAAATCAGAGCAACCTTAGTTGATCATGGCATTAACCATGAGCTGACACTGAGAGACTGGACAGAGAGCGCAGCCTCTCGCATTGTCGCATTTTTTCTCTGCAGTTTTCTTTTTCAGTTTACTGTTTGTGAGCATATTTTTGTTCACTCTAATGTAAATATATCTGCTGTGCATATGTTGCACTGACTTGTTTGGTTAAATATAAAAAAATGAATGCTTCAACAGCAAGTGTGTGTATCTGCAAATATTTCTGTGCATTTGAATACATTTTGAAGAATTCTCTACAATTTGAACTATTTTAGTATTGTGGCAAAGCATACTAAATATGAGAGTGCTTCTCATGAATGTAATGTGAATGAAGTGAGCGACATCTGGTGCAACAGTTTGATATTGATAATGCTTTATGTAGTTTTGGTTGCAGTGCTTAATTTTGCAGGATATATGAGGTATTTTGAAGTCTGGGTGTGTGGTTTTGTGAATTGTGTTAAGTAGTTTCATAAAACCAGCCTAGTTTTCAAAATTGCTTTTAGCAATTGGAAAAAACTGTAAGTTGTTCTGTGGCTCCACCTAGAGGCTCATAAACTCCATACACAGACCCCCTTTGGTTTCAGCTCAGCAGCATGCCTTTCCTTTCTTTCCCTTTCAATTTTTCACTCCTGTCTGCAGACTTTGCTGTGGGAGCGCCATTCCACGACACCGGGAAGGTCTACATATGGATGGGAAGCAGAAAGGGAATCTCGCAGGAGCACAGTCAGGTAACATCTGACTTAAAGCCACTAATGCAACTTCAGAGATCATTGAAAAGGGCCCAGATGTATTTGTCTTGATGTCTCATTGCTACCCTCTGCAGATGATTGAGGGTCAGTCAGTACAAAATGGGTTCATGACCTTCGGCTACTCCATCAATGGAGGCATGGACATGGACGGCAACAGTTACCCTGACATCTTAGTCGGCTCTCTGGACGACCGCTTGGCCCTGCTCAGGTAGAAATAAGAGGGGATAAACACACTGGCATGGCATGGTTGGGTAAAAATGTTGCGCCCAAAATTCTTGATTTAACTTAAGTTAGGTATTATAATAGATTGTTTTAATTGACAAAATTATGTATGCTGTAGGTTTTAAATAAAAAAAAACTTTCATGTTTTTTTGTTTAACAAGAAAATGATATTAGTGTTAAAGGAGTCGACTAAACTGCCTTGGGAATTAGAGTGGATGTCACTAAAACAGTGAGCGAAGTGACATCAGTAGCAAAAAAGGTCACAAATAGTATTAAAAATGCGCAACACAAGAATAAATGGCAATGATGAAATAAAAATCTGCCCTCTGAGATTCCCCTGCGAATACCTCCTTAGTCAGCCACTGACCAAAACCGCTTAGAACGACCAGAGGCCAATCATGAAATCATTTACATCTTCTGTTTTGTCAGAAAAGGATATTTCAAAACTGTCAAGCTGCCTGCACAGTGGCACGATACCCTTTACCCACCAGCCTTGATCTGTATATTCTTATGTCGGCCTGGCATAAAATAAACTTCTCATTTCTTCCTCAACATATGTCATTGACGGACAAAGTTTCACCTGGCCGTGGTTATGATATAAAGGAGAGGCGTGACCATGCAATTAATGCTTATGTATATGTATGTGACTTAATTGTAGATGGTAAATATGTGTGTTGTTGATATGCAATCACATGACTAGAGTACAGTTTGAACCCTCTTCTCACTGTATTTGTTTTCAGGGCTCGACCTGTCATCCACTTAACTCAGCAGGACTTCACTGTTGAGCCACACCTCGTCGACCCAAATAAATGTGGAACTACACCGTGGTGAGAAGTCCGTGCAGAATGTCTGACTCTGAAACTGACTATTTGAATTGTAGTTAAAAAAGGGATGACTTATTCCATGTTTTCCAGCATTACAGCGACCCTGTGCATGTCCTTCACACTAAGCAATGGAAACAAAGACTTCAAGAAAAATATCAGTAAGCAGTCCAGCTTCATTTTGAATTACTGATTTTATTTTATTTTTTCAATGACAAACCATGTAATGTGTAAATTGATAATAATTTCAATTTCTAGCTGGTATATTCTGAAATGTTCCGTGTTTGCCCCCTCTTTGTAAAGCGCTGAAGTACACAGTGGTGGCTGACATGGAGAGGAGAATCCCTCGTGTTCGTTTCGAGGGCGGTAGTGACACGTATACCGGCCTCCTGAGCCTGCCAGCTTCCAAATCCCAGTGTCACAGTCTTAAACTGAACATAGTGGTAAGGCTTCTATACAAATACATCATCGTGTTGTTGTTATTGTGTACATAAAAGTGTCTTTACATTTATAAATGTGTGTTTTTATTTTCTGCTCAGGCCAGTTTAATTTGAGAAGGCAGTGTTGCCTCATCTCCGTGTGCTCGCGTAATTAAGAGTAATATAAGATTCTTGGATGATCCTACAGGCGCCTGTGAGGGACAAACTGGAGCCGGTGGTCTTCTCCCTCAACATGTCCATGAATGAACAAAAGGCTAAACCCAGAGCATCCCTGCAGAACCTGGACGCCTTCCCGATTTTTAGCCAGGAGCAGAAACTCTCTCAAAGAACTGAAGTATGGATCGGTGCACACGTTCATACGACCCAATTTAGATAACTACAGATAGTGAGGCATAGGACCCCTGTGAGCTATAATATTTTTTGTTCGTTTTCCCACAGATTCACTTTCAGAAGGAGTGTGGCTCTGACAACAAATGTAGCAGTAACCTGCAGATGAAGGCCGAGTTTGTTGACGAAAACGATAAGCCTTACCCCAGGTGAGATGATAATCTGAAATGTGATGCCCTCTTTGACTGATAATGGTTTAAAAGGCTGCTACAGAAACGATATTTTTAGATGAAAGTCACAAATAGCAATTGACATTTGAGAGAAAAGTACACTGTATATCCTCTTTTGCCAAGAGTTAGGTGAGATGATTGGAAAGCCTCTCAGAGCTGTATGAAAAATGGGAAGCTACTGCCAACAGCTGGTTAGCTTTCACACCTGCCAGCATCTCTAAATGTCCCTTGTTACAGCATAGTATACTGTTGGACAAAGCTAGGCTAGCTGTTTCCTCTTTTACTGCTCAAAGCTTGCTCCTTTATGGCTATGGAGCCGTAAAGGAGCTCAATGAGAGTTCTCATTTCAGTCTCGTTGTAGTCTTTTTTGGTCTCAAACATTTCTCATTTGTTTCTCCTAAAATTCCTTAGGAGCAATAGGTGACACTTGAGACTTAACTGCTTAAACCTTGCTCCTTATCAAAAAGCATATTTTCCCAAATGTTGATCCATGACTTTTCATTTGAAGAGTAAATAAAGACCACACAACATTTTCATTTGTCTGATAATTAGCTTTCTTGGCAGTGTCCAGTGTGCAACTCTCCTCCAGTTAGTTAGAACTGAAGAAGGCTCCTGGATGATAGCAGAAACGTCCTCAAGGAACTGAAACAAGTCCGGTTGCCTGCGATATAGCGCTTAGAATTACCATGACCTGGATGACTGAGAACCTTCATAAAAATATTGATTATCACTACGAAGAAGTGAATGAATAATACATGTTTTCCCGCTGTGTGCAGGCAGAACAAAGCCCAGGTACTCCAGTTCAACAGCAATATGAAGACAATCAAGCTGCTGGTGAACGTGACCAACTTTCCTAGTCAAGGGAAGCTGGCTGAGGACGCCCATCAGGCCATGCTCAACATTACCATCCCTGAAGCACTGAGATACTCCGGCGTCAGGTCTAATGTACGTCCACTAGGGGGCAGCAGACAACTGAGAAATGTCCATGTATTAGTTGTACATACACATATCATGTGTTCAGTTGCTATGTTACAATTTTATTTTTAGTTTGTCATCAGTCTGTCAAAATAGTTTTATTGCAATTCTCTTTCTTGTCACGCATCATCTGTCACTTGAATTGATTATTTACACTGACTGTGTGTTCAGGACCACGATGTGCAATGCAGCTTGGACGAAACGGTGATTTGTGACCTGGGGAATCCACTTAAAGGCAATAAAAATGTACGTTTGGATGGTTGTTATTGGATTTTTCACTCATGGATTCTGACAGGTTTCCTTTTATCCTGTGGGATGCGTTTTGAGACTTACCATTGTCTTGCTTTTATTTGTCAGGTGAGACTTGCCCTCATATTTGAGACGTCGGGGATCAATCTGTACACGCAGAAGATTCAGTCCCAGCTGCTCCTGTCAACGTAAGTGACTTGACTTTTACATCGATTCATCATTGCGTTCCCGTTATATGTAAGGCTTGCGTCCCGGTTTTTATCGCACAGCAGAACGCTTTGTGGCTGTTATTTTATTTAAGTTGTCGTTTCCAGTGGTTATTGAGTCATTATATTAATTCAATATTGCTTCAGCACACAATGTTGTAATGAGGGTTGTGTCTTCAGTCTTAGTGAACAGAGTGACCTGAAGCCTAAGCCTGTGACCCTGCTGGTTGAGAACACCATCGAACCCACATTCAGCATGTGAGTCCCATTACCTAACAACACATGACGCACTGTATGTACAGTAAAGAGCACAGAAATCATTTCTAACTCTCGCCCTCTCCAGAGTGAAACAGCAGGTACTAACCAAATTTGGTGGGACGGTGATGGGCGAGTCGGCCATGGTCAACACCAGTGACGTGGGCAGTCTGGTGGAGTTCACCTTCAACGTGAGTCACCTCCACAACTCGAACTTAAGTAGACCTCCAGGATTGTATATTGCATCAACAGTATGTGTGCCACTCACCCACATTTCCTTGATCTCCACCCTGTCTTTGAAACCCAAACTTTTATTCTTCAGGAGTTTAATATTGCGTGGGGAAGGGATTGTTATGTGAGCTATGGTTTGTGGTGGGAGCATGACCAGGGGCGGATGCTATTTAGGGGTTACAAAGTCGCAGAGTCACAGCCTTAACTGTTATTTCACTCCACGTGTTTGATGTCCATTGAGGTTTTCCGCTGCTGATGTTTTTACGCACTAGGTGAACATGATGGGGCAGCCCCTGGGAGACATGGGGACCCTGGCTGTGGAGTTCGAGTGGCCCTTTGAGGTAGCCAACGGCAAGTGGCTGCTGTACCTGACGAAGATTGTTGTTATGGGAGAATCAGAGGTGGAATGTAACCCTCCTGGAGAGATTGTCAACTTGCTCAACCTCACTGTAAGGATCTTTTTTTTTTTAGATCTGCTTTACAGCCACATTATATCGTATCGTAGCACATCGTATTGTATCATTCTCATTCCCTCACTGGGTTGGTCAGGTTTATGCGCATGTATCTTGGACACCTGAAAACAGTGTCCAGAATGAGATTGAGGTAACATGTGAACCTGAAACGGATACTGAAGGAACATAAAAATACACAAAACAATGCTAGTGAGTCAGCTTCCTACTGTATGAACCACATAAAAACATCCTGGGTTCATATTCAGCCCAGGACCTTTATATGTCATGCTTTTCTCATCTAGTCTGTCCTATCTCTGTGCACTGTCAACTATGCAAAAAGACATGTCTGTTCTTTCATTTTTTTTTTTTTTACTGTTTACTCGTGCCCACACCCACGACATACGCACATCCCAAAATGTCCCATTACTGAAAAGCCACAAACATGGTCACATAAACAGAGAGAGGTACTGACTTTAATGAAAGGCCTAGAAAAAAAACACAAGACTGTGAGTCTGCAGCCATGCCAGCGGCTCTGTGACGCTGTTCAGGAGCACGGCGGTGCTCTGGGCTTGATGCTAGCGGCAGCAAGCTTAAATGCTAACAGTGAAAACGCTGGGTAACACTTTATAATAATCATCATTTAAAAAAATTTAAACTTTATAGCTAAGTAAAATGTAATTAGTAGTTATTTTACTGCAAAAAACAATGAAATACTTATATTTCCTTATATAGGTTGAATAATATATTCAACCTATGAACAGATCTCCTGTGGGCAGCCCGGCACTGGCTCGTCTTTTGAACAATCCTGTTTGAATCAGTCTAAAATAAAAGCCATAACGGCTAAAGCAGTAGAGGAGCAGATTGATTTCTACGACAAAGAACTTTTTTTTCTTTTTCAACTTTTTTTTCCTTTCTCACAGTCATCATGGTTACACAGCCTTTAACTTAGATTGTACATACTTTAAGGATATGAAGACATTTTAAGATAATCTAAGAAATGACATCACAATAAGCAGAAAATACCCTCAGAGGCACCGGGGAAATTGTAGATGTGGCTATCTTAACACTAAAAACCTACAAAATCTACACAGATTATTAAATGTAAATGTTTTTACACAATTTCAATACTTTTATCAAATTATGATGCTTTATTTACCTGCATGACCTTTTAGCTTAACTTGTACAGATTTAAGGGAAATTAAGCATTTCAAAATACTGCGAGAAACAACATCGCAAGACGCAAAAAATACCGATGGACCATCTCCATCGCAGCAACTGTTAAAATACTGCGTAGTACATCTATGACACTGTGGATTGCCATTACAGGATTGTAAAATTAAATTGCAACTGATGTTTTTAAACCGTGAAAATTGCCTAACAAGTGGTTTATAAAGCACTTCATGGTTTGTTAACAGCAAGTTTAATTAAAGGTGCAATATGTAAGAATATTGGTTTAAAACAATGCACATTCATTAACATTGATGCGTTAAGCATCAGCATGAATGTGCCAGACTTAGCATAGCTGCCTAAATTTCAGCCGTTGAGGAGGCTGTTGAGCCCTAAAAATCTCATTTTACCAGAAAGCTCCTGTGCTAGCGGCATAAACATCAACTCTCCCTAACTAACTAACTAGCGAGCAGCAGCTACAGTCATTAATGCATAAAGATAAATGCCACTGGTAAAATTGTTAAACATTTGTCCTTAAGTTTACAATTTATCAATGATGGTTATTATAAAGTGTTACGCAGTGCTTGAATAGTAGCGTATAGTACAGTTCACCATGTTCACCTTGTTACTTTAGCATAATAGCATGCAAACTTCTTGCAGTAAACACAAAGTTTCCACCCCCAGAGCCATACTGCTAGGGTGTCTGTGTGACAGTTACTCACAGTTTAAATATGATTATACTGCTCGAAGACCTTTGGGTGAGGCAAACTAACAGTGCAAACGTTAAACAGGGCAAGCAAGACTAGATGCAGGTTCAACTGCGCCGCTGTTGAGTGTACAGCGCCGTTCACAGGCCTGTCTCATGTGCCTGTAATTCATTCGGACGTGAGCGTGAACTGAAGCAGTCGGAGCAGCGTGACTAAATGTGAGTGGTTGAAACAGTGGTGTGAAAACGGTCTCCAAGCCAAACCACAGATGTTCAGAAATACATCTTGGAAAAAAACATGTGCGTCGCCACACACAAACCTCACGGAGCCCCAAATAGAAAGTCATAACGTGTGCGGCCCAGATATAGACAGTGGAAAAAGACAATGCTATTCCGAGAAGAATTTGGTAATGTCTTTATCAAAACCAGTAATTACCCCGAGCCCTCTGATGTCACGTCTCTGTCTCCTCTGCTTCCTCCTTTCGTTTTTCCCCTCTCCCTCCCTTGTCTTCCAGTTGTCAGGAGGCGGACGGACGCGCACTAAACGGCAGATTGTGGTGGACGATGATATGAACCAGCCACATATTATTGAGCCACAGGCAGCCAGGTTCGGTCCTCACAAAGAATCCTACTTGCTGGTAAGAAGTTAATCTGCCTTATCAAACGCTCACAGAATTCATGATACATGATATTTTTCGATCTTACCTGTGTGCACAAAATTGCCTCCAGCAACTGCAGAGACTTTTTCGCCCTGAATCACAAATGTCAACCTGCTGGTGGGGCCGGAAGAAAAAGTGGATCACCGAAGCCAGCAGGATACATCCTCCAGGGATGATGTATATCTGTACCAAATGTCATGAAAACTTTTCTTATAGCTCCTGAGATATTACAACCTCGCACACTGACTGACTGAGAGCCACACGGCTGGTTGCCACCAGCAGCAGCCTACTTTCACTCAACATACTGGAGTATGGAATGTTATCTCTGAGTGCTAAAGTGGATTTTACAGTGCACTGGAAGTCCCCCGAAAGCTTGAACACTTGTAGACTTTTACACTTTACAGCTCAGCAGGCATTAATGGACATTCTCCAAACTGTCAAATCCTTATCAAGACTATGCAACCCATATCGTGTAGAGAGCTGCAAATGAAAAAAGGTGTCCGTGTTTGTGTCACCTGCATAACCGTTGTTCTTTCCCATCGCGTGTTAAAGGAATGCTCCAAGGGAACGGCACGCTGTGTCACGTTTACCTGTCCGCTGCTCAACATGACGGATTCGGCCAAGATTTACGTCCGCTCCCGTTTGTGGAACAGCACGATGCTAGAGGTCAGCTCGCCAGCTACAGCACACACACACACACACACACACACACACACACACACACAAACACACACACACACACACACACACACACACAAACACACACACACACACACACACACTCACACACACACAGACATACAAACTCACAGACACATTAATGATGATTCAATTAAATCCTCCACAGATTCTGCCTGCTTCGATTCAGGAAGAAAACAGTAATGACTAGGAGCATATTTATTACCACATAAGGATATTGTGCGCTGACCCATTCTAACTCAGCGGATGTGCACTACCGGGATAAACCTCCTGTTGGTCAACTATTAAATGGGAGGGAATTAAAAAAAAGATGATCATCAACATAATATCTAATGATACCAAAACAATAAAAAAACTTATGTTTACATTCATTTAAAGGTAATTCTAACTGATAGTAATCATAATAATAATTAAAAAAAAAAACACTGTCCAACTATGATTACATGAGATGGCTATCATACAGTGAAAATCACTGAACAATACCGTTGCAACCCTACTTAGCAGTAGCATCAATGAGCTTTGATATCAGAGTATGTCTGTGCTTCAACAACCCTTGGAGTCCTTTGTGATCGTGTTTTGATGCTGTGTGTGTCCTCCTGCAGGACTACAACAACGCCCTGAGAGTCGTGGTCAAAGGTCAAGCCACACTGAAGCTCATTACAGATAAACCGACCATCAAGATGGAGCGCAAGACCACCGAGGTGGGTGATGCACACCTGACATTGCTGCGTTGGTGTTGTGCCTACAGCAGCATAATTAAAGTTGATCATCACGGCAGCTAAACAATCATCATGATGTCATAGCTTGCAAATGGGAGAAATTAGCCTTTCTCACAGGTGATATTCCTGGAGCAACATTAACTCATTGTGTTTCTGATGATTTGACTTGGCTCTCTCTTTCTTGTAGTTCTCAGTAGAAATAGAGCCGGTGGAGGGGGTGGAGCCTCAGTATGAGCCCCCACTATGGATCATCATCTCTGCAGCTGTAGCGGGAATCCTACTGCTCGGAATAATCATTCTTATACTTTGGAAGGTGAGGCTGCTGCACCGATTGCACTCTCTCTGCAGAATTTGAATAGCTCCCAATCTCTGCACATGTACTTTTTTAAAGTCAGTTCAAGACCAGCAATCTCTGGAATTTATGATTGCCGTTGATGAGTCATCTGACTGATATACCTTCCATTAACCTTTGACTTACTCCCCCATGCACCCTCCTCCACCTCCACCTCCTCCTCCGCCTCCAGTGTGGCTTCTTCCAGAGGGCCAACAGGAGGGAGATGTATGAGGCCAAAGCCCAGAAGGCTGAGATGAAGATCCAGCCCTCTGAGACAGAGAGGCTGACTGAGGACTACTGAGGGGGCCCATGGGTCCCCCAACAGCACACACCAGTGGGGCTTTTGGGTAATAACAACCCTCCAAATGGATTTTTCTTTGGCTACTGTTTTGGGGGTGTGATAAAACTTGCTTACCACTTAACTTTCTCTTTCTCTTTCATGTCCGCTGTCAACCTAACAGCTCCTCTGCTCCTGTTTCAGGCTAACACAGACTTTGCATTTGCTGCCGATATTTATACCATGTCTGTCGTCACTACTTTATCTTCTCTCTTCCTACTCGGTGTGCGTTCATCTCCTACCTGACTTGATTTTCCTCAGAATCCTAAATCTCCCTCTCCAGACGTCATTAATCCCGGCTCTCCCGCCGTGCATCCTCTTTAATGTCACCCTCTCCTCTCATCTTTTTTTTACCCGCCAGCTTGGATTCTTCAAGCGAGCCATCTACTATCGGATAATGCCAAAGCACCGGGGGGTGAGAATTCGCAAGGCTGAGCGCTATCAGTTCAATCTGGGATATCAGCCTGAGGAGCCACAGAAAAAGTACTGGATCACCAACTGGACAGAGATGCAGCATTACTACTACTGAGGCCTGTACTTTGGACCATGAGCCACTCACCGTCACGACTGTTTGACACGGGCCAAACTGAGAACATTGGGCTCGGTCGTGCCGCGTGGACCAATTGTGGATTGTGCATTCATTTAATTTTTTTTTTTTTTACTTCAGAAGATTTCAACTTTTTCAGTGCAATATACTGAACATTTCAGAGACTGTAATTTGTTGCGTAATTTGTCATGATTGCAGCGTTGTACATTGGAATCGGGGCTGCATTCAAGGGTAAATTGTAAATTTGATTACATTGCAGGTTTTTATGTGATGAGCTTGTTGTTCATACTTCTTTTCCTATCGGAGTCATCTGAGCTGAGTTGCTGGTCAGTCATCCTGTTCTTTTCCACCATCCATCTGTTTTCCTCTCTAATCAGAGGAGCGATTTTATTGATTTTTCTCTTTGACTGTGTATGACTGCCCCAGGCATCACTTTGTGGTCATCAGCGGTAGACTATGTCAGGCTTTCAAACCTTCAGCAGTCGTTTTGGAGACTCAAACGGCACTTAGCATCCACTCTGTTATGAGCGAACACGCGCCTTCGTGTGAATGTCCTTGTTTGGTGTCCAAAAATGGAGTTACGGTGGTGGCATGGATGTTATATGCAAAAAGTGACAATTTTTCAAAGCGGCAAAAATATAGAGAGGTATGCAGAAAAAATTGTACTTATTGGTGAAAACTACAATTCATAGTCTACACTGAATTCCTCCAGTCCCTCCTACAACAAGTCGAAAAGCAATAGCTTCATGTCTGTATGTGTATGTTAATTCTTAGCCAACATGTGTTGATGAGATGATGGGAACTCACCTGATTATTATTTATTACACTGTCTTGTGTTATTACAGCAAAGGATATCTTTAATAATATCACTTACAGGGAGTCGTGACACTGGATTAAATAATACACGATGTTAAACGTGTCTGGAGACTGCGAACTCCGGCACAGATTAATTGTACATAGTGACAAGTTGTGATAAGTTGGATCAACTGAATGAATGCATACGTCATAGGCCTTCGTTGTTTCACCACCCCTTGGCCTTTTTGTGCGAGACACTGAGCCGACACTTGGATTTTCTCCAAACTATCGTGCCCCCCCCCCCCATCGAGGTAAAACCTGCAGCGCTGAAAGTCGACCGGACCAGCAGGAGGAGACAGCTACTGATCGGTCTCTGATGGGACCAGGAGTTGCATTACCGCTCTAGTCTGTGTAACCTGAGAGCCCACAGGTTGTGACTGTGACTGCTACAGAGGCTCCACTGGCTCTGGGAGTGAAGAGGGAAGGGCCGAAACCAATGCACAAACTCTGTTCTCTGTGGTGGTGTTGTTCTTTACTGTGCCGTTTCATTGTAATTAAATTGTTTTTATCAACCACTGTAGTTTAATTCATTCCCTCATCATTTTTTTCTATCTTTGGAACACAGTGAGATATGGATGAGTCACCTAAGTGCCTCACCTGTACTACCTTTTTTAAAACACACAGTCGGAGTACATATTTCATGTCTTTATTGTAGAAATGCAGCAACAGAAAATAAGAACAAAATCAAATATTAAAAAATCTCATGTATTAATGACTTTACAAACATTCATTTTAAAACATTTCCTCCCAGACCATCAAATATTGCAAATAAATTACAAAATTGTAATGTTCTTTTGCATAGGCAAAATATAATTGGGCTCAATGTGTATACAATAAATATACAAGACTAGATAAGGAGTAGGCAGACCAAAAAGAAAATGGAATTTGATCAGACGCTCTGTACAGTACACAAAAACACTGATGTTCACATTGAGGTTGGCACTGTGCTAGCTGCAGTAATTCAGGCCTTACTTTAGCCAATCGCCTAGTCCTTTTGCTTGAGCTCCAACATGGATAAGGACTTGTCACACTTTTTGGACTTCCTGTACTTGTAGCCCAGTAGAATAGTAGCCAAGAGGAGGACCACGCCGAGGACCAGCAGGACCCACTGGCCAGCTATGGCAGCTGAGCTGTTCACACTCATACCCAGGAAGTCCACATCACTGACGTCTGAAACTGATCCTGGAAAAACAGAAAACACAAAGTAAGCACAGTGCTGGGCTGATTGTTTTCACCCCCTCACAAGCTCACTGTTTCACATTGGACATGTTTAACAAGCTGCAGCTTTCAGTCCAAATCTAAAACCTCAAATGGCTGTTGGACCCGGTGGCCCCAAGTTGGAAAAGATGCCGTGAAAGTGCCCTCTTGGTAGATAAAACATTATAAAGTGCCCTCTAGGAATGGACACAATGTGGTGCACTGCCCTCAATTCACTGTACATAGATCATGACTTTCTGTGTGCTCTTTCATTTTGACTAATACTGCACCTGGGTACTATATTATTTCGGTATGGAAAGGGTTTTTTAGGTCGAATCTGTTTTAAAAACAGTCAACAAAGAAAAATTGTGGGAAACAATAACTCAGACAACAACCGAAACATCACAGTTTATAATCATTGCATCTCTTAGCTGGAAGATTTGCTTTCAGACAAAAGTAAACAAACTACCCAAGATATTACTCTTCCTGTCTACAGATGGCGCATATCAACATGCCTAAACTGCCTCGTCTGTTACATTTCCTGCAGACCGGTTGCCCGGTTGGACTGAACCGGTCTGAATGAATGATATTCAGGAATTGTGGCTGCTTTGTATCAAGGCACTGTTGTTGTTACCGTCAGTCAACAAAGACGGGGTAATTAACCAGTGTAGTCTGAAGAAACTAAGTGACTTTCTTTCCTTCTCTCATCTCTTTTTTAAATTTTTGCGCCTAAATTCTGTATTTCTCTCCTGATCTGCACGAACAACAGCTGGGTTCTCTTCCTCCCACCATCCCTTCCCAGCGCTCTTTCTTACTCTCTCTTGCTCAGAATCTCATCAATCTAATCTGTACACATCCTTTCAGCAGGATCTCATCAGTAAAACAAGACGAGCAGGAGATTGATTTCACTGCGAGCCGCAGCAGGAGAAAAACAAAATTAATGTGTCTGCTTGAAGATGTGAAGACGTTGTGCCTTCTTTCCCTGGGAAGGAGCTCAAAAAACATTTGGCTTGGAGCTTGGAAAACTTATTTAACACAAAATGCTGCTTGCCCATATGCACAAGCTTGTATTCATGTTTCAGAGGAAGGATCAGAGTATGCAGATTCGTGAATGTTTGGGCATACCGGTGCTTGAAGGCTGCCAGTCATACTCGGGCCACCCGCGAACCTCTTTGTTGTTGTTGTTCTCCTTCTCCAGCCAATCAATGAGTGGTTTGAAGTACTCCATGAGCGGCTGGGCAGTCATTTTGGGTTGGCCCGTGACCATAGCCATAGCCTCTGGCCAGGGCTTGCTGAAGCCCAGCTTCATCACATCACTGCAGACGTTAACACAGGTCAGAGAGGAGGGTCAGAGGAGACAGGGATCAGCAGAAAGAGTGTGTTTTGGAGATAATTACACATGTGGCACAAAGCGTGTTTTCACCAGCTGCCCGCACAGACACGCTGAAATAACACATCAGCTGTAGAACGACAGAGCCACAATCGTGTCTGTTTTCAATGGAACAAAATATATACAATGTATAATAAGGAAACATAATTGACTGGTATGGACTCCACAAGTTAAAACCGTCTGACTCATGTTAGCATGATTTGCAAGCGTTCCACGAAGCCTCTCGTGATGTCACATAACGCTTGGCTTTCTCAGTCTTCGTCAGTGACAGTCGGGACTCTTTTGGCTTTCTTTGCTCTTCAAGGAGTTCTTGCAAAGCTTTGCGGAGTCCTGAATGTCATGGGCTTTTCCTCCAGTCATCTGACCTCCACTGAACATTTACGGAGGCACTTGAAGACTCAAGCAATCTATGACAACGCGAAAGCTTTGTGGAACACTGACAAATCATGCTGGGATAACATGAGTCAGAAGGCTTTGGCGAAGAGGGCTGAGATTTAACGTCATTCCTAATTACTTTAAGGCTTTTCATGCCCCAAATGCACCATGGGACATGAATACTACGTACATTTAAATTTGGGGCATTTAGCAGACGCTTTTGTCCAAAGTGACTTACATTAATTCATACATACATTCATACACTGGCAGTGGCTGCCATGCAAGGTGCCGACCAGCACATAGGGAGCAGTTTGGGGTTCAGTATCTTGCCCAAGGACACTTTGACATGCAGAGCATGGGATCGAACCAGTGACCTTCCGATAACACGACGCTGGCTCTACCCCTGAGCCACAGCCACCCCATAATTATTTACATTTACATATAAGGGCATTTAGCAGACGCTTTTGTCCAAAGCAACTTACGGTAATTCATACATAAAGGACATAAAGGATTATTTTTTTCTTTGTGTACTCACCCCATCAGCTTCCCAGCTTCTTTAGACCTGTAGATATCGCAGGTATGTAGAGGCCCAGTGTGGTTGGCAGCATCACAGAGAGCTTTGTGGAACTGGAACTGAATGATGAAGCTCACGAAGTACCTGATAGAAGATCATAACATGTGTACTGTCAGGACTGGGTTTTTTTGAAATGCCAGAAAAAAAACTCCGCGAAACACAAAACCAACCGGTCACTCGTTTGTAATGGTGGCTGATATTTTTTTCAAGCCATGTGAGTCAAAGCTCATTATCTTCTAAAGCATGTTAATCTTATCCTACCCACAGTGTGCTGAAGCAGTTATCAATCAGTGATGTTCAATTATCAGGCGGCCTATTTGTTCTGCCGAATCATGAGTGTTTACCTCACGTAGGGCACATTAGCAGGGATGTGGAACTTTGCACCTGGGTCGAAGTCATCCTCAGTACGGGCTACAGGTGGAGCCAGTCCCTGGTACTTCATTCTGTAAAGGAATATGTAAGTTTAAAATTAACTTTTAGATTATCAAGAGAATAACTGAGCTACTTAGCTATGCACAGCTACAGTTAGCAGCAGTAAGTGGTTACTCTGGTCATATGCTGCCACTGATTATGAATTTGACTGGCGCATTCTTACAGATTGCACCTTTAATACATTTTTCTAGATAGGAAACATTACACTTAGTCATTGTAACAATGCCAGTGAACGTTACCTGAGGTTCCACCACTCTTTATTGTACTCAGTCGGTGGGATGCGTCCGTCAAACACCTTCCATCTCCACTGATCCATCAGGTATCCAAAAGGCAGGAAGGCGATCTTGTCAAGCGCCATGCTCATCAGGAAGTTAATATCACTCTCTGGAGGAGGAGACAGAACCATCAAAATCGTGTTAGAATGTCGCATAATGATTTTGCAGAACTGTGGTCCCGTTCGCGGCTGTGGTCACTCACCAGCGTTGTTGTCGACTTTGTCCAGGAGGCCGATGCTCTGCAGATGTTTCGGCGTGGACACGGACAAGGCCAGCACGTCGCCAATGGCCTCGTGGAAGCCCGGGTTGGCTCCATCGCGGAAGGACACAGGCTGGTCTTTGTACTGCAGGAAGTACTGGATGTGGCCCATCTCATGGTGCACGGTGATCAAGTCATCCATTGTCACGACAGTGCACTGTTTGATCCTGAGGACATAAACAAAGACACAGTCAGAGCAGTCTTAGACCTCAAAAGCTAACTGTGAACTACTGACCAAGAAACACCGGAATGAAGTGCAACAGAAATCCCCATTGAGCAATCAAATCATGTCTGTGCTCGATTGTGCTTGGTTCATTGTTTTGTTGCTAAGTGTTTCTTAACATGTGTGTAATCAACCTACACTCTCAATAGCCAACCAATAAGTCAGGTTGTGAAAGGCGTATTTTACCTGAAGTCTTTGCGGTTATAGAAGTCCCATGCGGAGGCGTGGCACACCACTTGCCGTCCATCAGAAGGTTTCTCCAGCATGGACTTGTTCCAGAACTCCTCTGGCATAGGCAGCAGACCCAGAGAAGTGAAGAACTTGTCTGATTCCTTGAACATTCTTATGGCATCCCAGCCCTTAATGGGAAAAGAAGAGCATCAGTGATGATGTGTATGTTTGCACGTGTATGTATAAACAGTCTCGCAGGCGATGGGATGTTCAGCATTTTGAAAATAACAGCGGATTTAGAAAGTGCACAAAATAAATGATGGGTCTAAAAGGATAATGAAAATATGTATACAGTATATTCAAGCGTAAAGTACACTTCATGTCAGTTATGGATGACTGCTTATCCTCATTCTGCTTGATCCACTTTGGACCACATCTGCATCTCTTAAGCGAAATAAACTGATCCTTGACCTCTGAAGCTGCATGGCGGGCGGTGGAATGAGTGTGTGTGTTCTTTGTTGCGGTGGTGATCATTGTGAAGAAGCTGCTTGATGTGTTCACGCACCTGTGCCACCATAGCTGGAGTGGCATCAACCTGCGTGGCATCGGGGTAGGGCATGACCAAATCCATTATGCCGGACCACGTCTGTGCCCACATGTTGCCTGACAGGACAGAAGACAGCATTCTTATATCGTATTTCTACAATTAAAAGAAGAGGTTACGGGGGCAAGTCGTCCTCTGCTCTGCCAGTCTTAAACCGAGCGGGATTTGTGAATTTGAGTCGGTCCAATCCCTAACCGTGTGGAACTGTCACACACAATCTCACGCTTGGCTTCTCTGAAAGCAAATTTAATCCCGCCTAAATCCAAATACATCTGCAGCCAACGACAGCATGCCAATGGGGTATGCTTCCACATAATAGGAGGGTTTGTGCTAAGATCCTTTAAATTCCATAGCGAAATACTGACTGAAGTGTGGTTTTGGCCTGTGACCTGAGCCTCAACTACTGAAAGCCAGAAAGTTCCTCCTTGATACTTACCAAGCAAATGAGCGGGAATGGGTCCCTTCAGATTGATGTGCTCAGCGCCGTACTTTTTGTAGAGAGCCCTGCGAACGTAGGCGTGCACGTTCTGATAGAGGGGTTCCAGCTCCTTCCACAGAGTCTCCAGGTCCTCCTCAAAGGTTGGGGTTTCATACAGGGAGCGCCAGAAGGCCCCATTGTCGGAGTGACCTACAGACAGTACCAAGGATACAAAAATTCATTTCAGTATGTTGGCAATGCAGTAATGCAAACATAGCTTTTGAGAAAAGCTGCTAGGGGCGAGATCTCACCAGAGTAACTTCTAACTACCGCTAATGGTATTCTGTTCCATGACTGTAGTTACCATTAGCTAGTTAGCTCAATTAGCAGGACAGCTAGCCAGACTACTGGGGGAGTGTTCTGTCCTACCAACACGACAAGGGGGTTATGTGTCGGACTACTGAGGACCATTCTGCAAGCTAAAAGTGGAGACTCCAGGGAATATTTTTAGTTCTTGTACCAACTTAAACAAACAAGCTATTATTTGTTTTAGAGGCGATGGTAGGCCTAGACTAGCTGTTCACATTGTTTCCAGTCTTTGTGCTAAGCTAAATTAACTGGTTGCTCACAGAAGCTTCATACTGGTCTTACCCTACAGGCATGAAAGTGGTATCAACCCTCTCAATCTAACTCTCATTAAGAACACAAATACCAAAAAAGCATATTTCCATAAAATGTTGACCCAGAGAAATGGAACCAGCCACCTGCCATTGTTATCAATTACTGATGAAACTGTGTCACAAGTGGTTCTTTGACTCCACCAACAAAAAATTAAAAGTTAACCGTCACTCTGGAAAATGAAATTCTCACATTTCTCTCTCCTGCTCTACAGGACACACATTCTTGTACTTTTCTCAAGTTGGACGTAAAATTAAAGGTCATACCATTGAGTGTGGCAGCTTTGTTGGCCAGTTCGACATATCTCTTGTAATCTTGGCGAAGTACTTTCCCAGCGGAATCTCTCCATCCTTTCCAGGCGAACAGCAGCTCATCATAGTCCCTGGACTCTGCCATGATCTTCTGGAGATCTGAAACAAAGCCCGTTCTTTTATTACACTCACTCCACCTACTGTATACGCTACAGTGGAGCATGTGAATATAAGTATCAATTAACAATAGTTTGCCATTAATAATCTGGTAAGTATTAACTACTGTTTGCACATATGTTCCATTTGCTTTATAATTTGTTTTATTTCTATTTTTGGGATATAACTCTTCACATTGGCTTATATTATAGTTTTTACCTGGATCCAGGGGATGGCACCTCCCATCTTCTCTGCAGACCGTAGCCACGCTGTACTTGGTCTCCATGTTTGATAGAAGAGTGTTGTACTGAAAAGGTAAAGACACGAACCATCTGTTTTTTATATTTGGTAAACAACTACGTTAGATTCCCAAAGGATATCCAGTTGGAAGAGGGAAACATTTTACGCCAAACAATATGTTTAATTTACATAGTGACAATGGCAAAAGTTACAGGTTGTTTTTGAGTGAACCAGCCTTGCGTAGGTTGATACTTGTCAGACAAGCTCCTAGTGCTCTGCGGCTGGTCCAAAAAAATGCCTTCCCCTTCATTACCACAGTATATTTTGCAAAAGTTCACAAGCATACAGGCAAACAAATTCATGTCAGCTCTTGCTCCAAGGAAAACAGGTTTAAAACACAAATTCCCCACCTATATCTGCAGTGTATAACTGTTTCAAATGCTGTCTCTCTACCACACTCATATTGGACTGGCTGGGTTTCATCTAAACAGGGAGCACCAAGAGAAAGTTTTTAGACACTTAGTCAAAAATATAAATGAGAAGAATATACAATCTCGTACAGTCTGCAGGCTAATGTAAGCAAATGTAATGCGCTTCAGCAGACAGTCTATAGTTACCAGATACCTGTTTGCCTGAAATGATTTCTCTGCTTTTGCACAGTTCTGAGCCGGTTTTAGGGTAAGAGCTCAAGATGTTGCATGTAAAAGCTTGGGTTGATAAGTCATTCTATAACCAACTTTATTTGTAGAAGGTCTCTTGACATCCCAACATCTAACTCAGTAGTACGATCTAACTTTCTTTATTTTGGGTTAGCATCATTACCGCTACTACCTACAAATTCTCTCGTCAGCTAGATGATGTGAGCTAGCTATTTGGTTGTTGTTCCTAAATGTCGCTCAGACGTAAGCTTTCATTGCAGTTATGTTCATTACAGTCAACATGTCTTGCTTTTCTGAGAAAACTGAGGCTTCCCTGCTAAAAAAAAAAAAAGAAAATCTCTGTTTCCAGAGCAGCTCTGTTTTGAAGAAATAAATGGAAAACTATTGCTTCCACACCTCTTCCAGTTCTGCCGCGGACAGAGCAGCCCTCTCAATGTCGCTGAGTTTTTTGATGATGCGTTTGACTGAGGCGTCTTGGAAGTCTGTGGTGTCGTACATTCGGGCCTTCTCTCCATACTGCAGGGTGTGGGCCGACATCTCCAGGTTCTTCTGAAGCTAAGGCAGAATAACGAATACTACATTTAATTTTTTTAATTTTTTTAAATGATATGCCAGAGAAGCAAAGTGATTGGATGATTAGATGGATGGATGGATGGATGGATGTTGTACATAAATATGACAGATGAGTACTTATATAGATAAAAACATGCACACATTGATTGATTGCTGACTCGTTGATTCAGTCAATTGTTGATTGATTGACACAGTTTTGATTAACCAATCATTTTATTGATTATTTTACTTCATGCACGAAGTCACCATTACATGCAGAAGTTGTGATTGATGGGAGAGGACGCTTGGACAGCGTTAAGGTGATGTCATTGGAGCTGGCCTGTCGGAGGCTCTCACCATCGCCTGCTTATTGGCTTCATTGATGTCGGTGTTGTACTTCCACGAGGCCTCGGTGTAGGCGTTCCACACCCCCTCAGCTGTCCTGTTGTAGTCATCTAGGAATTTCTTTGCATCGAGCTCATCTGTATTCTTGCCTAGGTAAACAAGTAGAAGGCCAAGTTAGCCGAAATGCTGTAAATAAAGGTTCATGTCATTAAGTCTGAAAAGTACTGCCACATTTAAGAAAATTACAATGCACGACTGGTAATTAGAATGTGTAAATGCCCTAGCCTCTTTGTTTCTTTAGGCGTTTGCTTCAAATGGAAGACAAAGCTGCACGTTTCTGCTTGTGTGAATGCAGAGAAAGTCCTTGACAAGATTGTGGCACATTTTATCAAGGCAGCAAAAACATTTTTCACCATTGCACCACCATTGTGTCCCATTAAATACCTCGACTGTGGCAGACCACGTTCAGAATTAGCTTTTGTTTCCGCGAATCATCTTTCATTCTGAGTCAGCGTTCTCAAAGTTCACTAGATTGATTCATTTAACTGAAAATGTGCAAAATGTTCCATTGAGTAGCACGCTTGCACCAAAGCAGGTCCTACAACCATAGTCTTACAAAATCCTATGGGACAACAGCGAATCAGATCCATCTTGCTCAGCCAAATTTTTATCCTCACTCTCTTACATGGTGTTTTATCCAGATAATGTGAATGTATTTCATCTTCCGTTATCCTTTATTTCCATTAATTCGGAGCAGTACTCTTACCAATATCCTCAGGGTAGCCCTCAGGGATGGGTGGGACCCAGTTGAAATCAGGCCATCCCAATGTCTCACCCACATTCTGTTTTTCCAGCCACTTAATAATTGGATCAAAGTATTTCATTAGCGAGTTGGCATCCAACTTGTTGGTGCCGATGGCCTCCTGGAGCACCACAGGCCAAGGTTTGGAAGATCCAGCTTCAAGAATTTTCCTGGAGGAAGGTAGAAAGAGATTGTATTACACCATCGCTGCTTCCATCAGCCACTGCTCTGTGTAATAAACAACAGAGGCCCAATCAGATTACTAACTTTAAAATGGTGCCTGCTTCTGCGGAGCGGTAGATGTCACACGTGTGCAAGGGACCGGTGTGATTGGCTGCCTCACACAGTTTTTCATGAAGCTGGAACTGCAGGATGAAGCTGACAAAATACCTGCAAGGGGGGAGAATTCAGTGCAGTGACTATTAAAATCTGTCATACTCCAATGCATTGACTGCAATACTAAAAAATTAAAAATGACTCTTTGACTGTTGATGATAAGAAATGTTGTAAGCATGTGTTTCAGCAACCACAACGTGTGTATTGAGCAAAGCTGTCATTCCCAACATTGTTAAAGAAACCAGCTGGGATCAGAGGCTTTTCTCATAGATCCTCCTGCCTCTGCAACAAGCTTCCTGCTATTGTAGAGCTACTGTATTGTCTAAGAGCGGACTCAAGTGCCAGTAATTCAGTCAAGAATACAGCACACAATGACTTAATTCCCAGCTCACCGGCCCTGCTTGCTTATTACTGTAATATCCCTCCCAGCCTACACACACTCTGATTGACTGATTATGCACTGAAAAGCCTCCATTTAACGGAATTTAAAACGTTAAAGCTCTCTGTGACAGTACGGGAAATACACTAATCAGACTGCTGGGAAAATACTAAGTATCAATTAGCCCAGGTCGACTGTTTTCATCTCCTCTGCGTGGAAACTATTAGATTGTCTTGTGGGTGAAACAGGATGTTACCTGATGTAAGGTGTGTTTCCAGGGATGTGGTATTTTGCCCCGGGATCAAAGTGGTCCTCTGTGCGCTTGGTGGGTGGGCAGATGCCTTGATATTTTGTCCTTTAAAATCAAATAGATAGATTTAGAGTACACTAGCATGGGTTACATAACCAAGACATGACGTTCTGGAAAGTTACTGAGCCTATAATGATTTTTTTATGAATCCATCACAAATCCATCGCTGTGTTTGTCAGCAGCACCTCAAACACAGTCATATAGTGTTACTGCAGCCCAACTTCATCTGTTGGGACTGGGTTTTGCTAAGTGTCACCAGGAGGAAAGGGGTTATGGAATTGGGACTTCTCATTGTTTCGATGCACATTATCCCAAATATAAACAAGCATTGCACCAAAAGTCTTCTCCCTCATCCCAGTAAGACCCACCCTACTCTGCCTCTAATTGGCTACTGTTCATTGTTTGGTTAGTGTTATTCTTAGATGGTTGGTTTGATGTCTAGAGAAAGAAATAAATGCAGGGTCGGAACCAAGTCAGAGCCAAATAAAGATGGGTCAAGTACATTTTCAAACCACAGTGTTTCAACAGCATTGGCCAATGGACCAATTACATTGTAGCTATGGAATATCAGTCATTTATTATATAGAAAAATAAATAAATAATCTGAAAACAATATGAAAGGTGTCACAGTCACAGTAATTAACCTAAAGAGAATTATTTTCTGAATCTACATAGTGTGTTTTGCATGTTTGAAGATTCAAACTGTTGCTAGTTAATTGGCTCAGCAACAGTGGACAATGACTAGCCTGGTTATGTCTAAATGCAGTAGCTTCCTGGTATCCACAGGTCGTCTTGCAAGCTCAACGACAAGACTCAAGGAAGCAACTGCACCCATCCAAGAGAAAGTCTTGGTAGATGGATTTTATTACCTTCAGACGGAGCCAGGCTAGCTGTTTTCTTCGTTTCCAGTCCAAGCTAACCAGCTAGCTGTAGCTTCTTATGCCCCATACGGACATGAGAGTAGTGTCACAGTTCTTATTGTACTCTCAGTAAAAAAGTAAATAATAGTAATGTTTCCCAAAAATGGCAAACTATTGTAAGTATGTTAAGCCTTTGCTTAACAACTTACCTGAGGTACCACCAGTCAGCGTTGTAGCGGTCTGGGGGTGTGCGTCCACTGAATACACCCCATCTCCACTGGTCGATGAGGTAGCCGAAGGGAAGGAAGGCTATCTTCTCCAGAGCCATCTTTAACAAGTAGTTGGTATCAGTTTCTGGAGGAAGACAATGCCGCATTTAACTTTTTAAATATCTGTGGATGAATAAGAAGACATTTGTTTCAAAGGGTCGGATGTGATTTATTTCTGTCGCTTTACCATTGTCAGAGGTAACACTGTCCAGGAGGTTAATGGTGTGCAGATGTTTGGGTGTGGAAACAGAGAGGGACAGAACATCGCCAATAGCCTCGTGAAAACCAGGGTTGGCTCCTCGACGGTAGCCCACAGGCTGGTCCTTGTACTGCAGGTAATATTGGACGTGCCCCATCTCATGGTGCACAGTGAAGAGCTGCTCCATTGTTACTGTGGTGCACTGCTTGATCCTATAGAGGAGGAAATAGCAACACAATTAGATTTTTGGCTTATCAAGTTGAATAAACAGTGGGTTAAGTCCATGCTCAATGCTCAGGCATGTAGGTGCTGACCAATCAGAGCAGACTGGGCTTAAAGATACAGGCAGTAATATCGAGCGATGAGGCAGAGGGTGAATAGAGGTGCTGCAGCAATGGACAGAATGAGAAAAATAATGTATTTTATGAACACGAGGTTAAACCTGAAAATTAGCATAATATGGGACCTTTAAGTGTGCTTGTACATTATCATTGCATTAGCGGGAACTCTCACACTAAATTCATTATTTTTACCTGAAGTCTTTGCGGTTGTAAAAGTCCCAGGCAGATGCATGGCACACCACCTCTCGACCCTCAGGCTTCACCAGCATGGATCCTTCCCAGAACTCGTCGGGCATCTTTTCCAAACCCAGAGAGGTGAAGAACTCCTCGGCCACACGGAACATGTGCATGGCATTATATCCCTGCAAAGAGCGAAAACACACAAATCAGGTCAGTGCTATCATATAGAATTATAATCACCTAAACACTGAGAAAGTTGGATTAATTTCAGATTTATGGTGGCATTTTTCCACCGGTGATGTAACTGTCTGCGAGAGCTAACAGAACTATAATTTTTTTCCAATCCATCCCAGTGGCAAAAAAACTCTTTTCCCCCCCTCACTTACTTGTTTGACCATTTCATCAGTCACATCGATGTTGGGTTTGTCAGGAAATGGGATCATCATACTATAAATATTGTTCCAGGTCTGGGCCCACATATTTCCTGAGGGTGAGGAAGAGAACACACTTAAGCAACAAACCCTAGCTTGTTATGTGATACTCCGCTCGGAGGCACTGTAGGAAATGCCTCATTCACAGTAACGAGATAAGCACATAAAATTACTCCCCGTGGTGTGTTGCCACTTTTATTATTATTCTGAGTTTGTATTGTCCCCAGCATGTGTGATCAAGTGCTTGATGATTTTCCAAGCTTGAATGAAATAATGAGTGCTGATGTTTGGGACTATCGTAGGACAGGCAAATTCTCAATGAAAGGGTTAAATAAAACAAAAAATCAAGGGTGTGGAAAAATTAAAGACCCTCATTTGCTCTGGCTACCCTCGTTTTCCTGGCTCTTGTGAGCAGATCATATGTGTTAGCAGCATAAATGTTCTGTCGTACCTAGCAGGTGAGCAGGGATGGGTCCCTTAAGGTTGATGTACTTGGGGCCATACTGTTTGTAGAGCTGGCGGCGCACAAAGGCATGCAGGTTCTGGTAGAGGGGCTCAATGGTCCGGTAGAGCTGCTCGAGATCTTGCTCAAAGGTCTCAGTCTCGTACCAAGAGCGCCAGTCAGCTCCAGTGTCCGCAAATCCTAAACAGGATGAAATCTTATTGCTATTGCTATTTCTTGAATCTCGTCTTCGCGGTGTCAAAGGTCAGAAGACGTTCTTACCGTCAGCTTTAGAGGCTTTGTTGCTGAGCTCCACAAACTTGGGGTAGTGGTCCCTGAGAGGTACACCTGATGCGTTGTGCCAGCCCTCCCAGGCGTAAAGCAGCCTCTTGTAGCTCCTAGAGTTGGCCATGATATCAGTGAGTTCTGCAAGATAGAAAAATAAAAGAAACGCAACAAGGCCTCAGTCATGCAGAAAAGGACTGAATATGAAGGGAAGCTGACCTAGTCTGGTGCACAAACAGAAAAATGTTCAAAAAGTTTTTCCTAAAACAGTCAAGATGTGTTAGATGACTTCATGCTCTCTCAGCAGGAAAAACAGACGCATTATGCTAGAGATTAGCTTTGAGTTATGACAGCTCCATGACATTCTGAGCGTCATGTAAAACAACATTTATTTTCAAAGTGCCAGAAGGAGGAAACGAAGGTGAGGCGCATGAGACAGACCACAGTTGATGGTGGAAATGGTCTGTTTGTTGTTGTAATGGCTCTTTGTTCCACTGTTACAGCATGCAGCACACACGTCCCTTTTAGTTTCTACAGTGTTCCGAAGTTCAAGAAACCAGTAATTAAAATGGGGACCGCAGCATTACAATAGCAATTAGCTTAGTTATGTTTACAAGTATTATTTCTTAGGTAGAAATAATTGTTTTTGCCATCTCATCATAGTGTGTGTGTGTGTGTGTGTGTGTGTGTGTGTGTGTGTGTGTGTGTGTGTGTGTGTTTGTGTGTGTGTGTGTGTGTGTGTGTGTGTGTGTTGGAGAGGATTTCTCACAATGACTTTAGGCAGGGAAACACAGAGCCATTGTTCACGAAGCACGCCACCCACGTTAAAAGCTACTGACATGCTGTTTCTATAGCTTTTTACTCAACACCCATGGGCACATCCATAACACTTCCTCTGGAGACCTCTCTGAAGTCATTTGCCCATCCTGCTTTCTTTCCCTCGTGCAGATACAATCTTAACCACTCACAACTGTTTTTCTTTCTAGACTTCCCCCTCAGCATTGTTTCATATTCCTTAAAGTTGCTCTGTTCCTGTTTTTTTCCTCTAAGAACTCCAACACATCTGTATTGCAGAGTTTGTGCGTTTCGATGTTCAAAGCTGAGCAATTCTGCACTAAATTTACTCACCAGGTTCCAGGCTCCAGGTGACGTTCGGCTCTGGGTACACCTTAGCTGTCGAATAGATACTGTCCATGGTGCTGAGGATTTTGTTGTACTGGAGACAAGGAAAGGGGATTGAAAGTCATTTTTTTTGCTGTTCAAAACACAAAATATGAATACCAGAATTCACAGCAGTTTTCAGTGAATGGCAAACTAACCTGTTCTCTTTCTACCGGGGGCAGGTTGGCAGCTCCCAGTATCTTGATCTTTTCCACCAGTTTCTTGTCTTTTGGGTCAGTGAGAGCATCGAGAGTGGCTTTACTGAAGAGCTTGGCTTTTGCCCCCCATGCTGATGAGAAGGCCTGCTCTTCAAGGGATGCTTGTACCTTGAGACGAGAGGAGGAAGTCAATGGTAACAACAAGTCTTCTCATTTCTGCAATTACCGGCACAATCTAGGAGGAGATAATGAATCTGTAGAGTTGGTCATTTAGCTTAACTGCGACCAACCACAGCGAATATACAAAACATTTCCCTATTTATATAATCATTATATAATATCTATTTTTATAATAATGATGTGTGTCAGCAGGAGAAGGTGGGCAGCGATGCGGGTGCCGGGAGGCACGGGACACATTTGCTGAGGGGTGTCGGAAGGAACTACCTGCAGCTTAGTGAGGCCAAGATTGAGGAGGAACTGACGGTGGACAAAAAAGGGGCACATTTTGTTTGAGTTAATGTTGCGCTCTCTTTTGGTCGCCTGTCTATAATTTCTGGGAGAGAGTCAAAAAGGCAGGAAGTGACTTAGGGTGAATAGAACTTAACCTCGTCTGTGAACATTTTTATCATATAGATCTTGATCCACAATGGTTGTTGCTTTTTGCTCCCATGATTCCATGCTTTTTTCATCTTTTGGTTTTATTTTGATTGAGAAAGCGGCAAAAATGACATACTGTGTTCAACTCGACATTTGCAGCTCACAGTGAAACGTCTCAATTTATGAATGCAATTGGATTTAAGCCTTTATGTTGTAATTTTAATTTGTCCTGTATCCAGTTGTTTGGTTTTCTTAACAATAACCAAAATGGCCTGATCGAGACCCTAGCATGGCCGCCTAGTCTTGATATGCAATTCCAATACCAACAGCATGTCTTCATCTTGGGATTTAATAAATTCTTTGACAGCTGCACCAACACATCTTTCCCCTGGGTTCAATAAAAGTGCTGCTCCTGTCTATCGGGGGCAAGGACAGAGGCAGAATAACTCGACTCAAGGATAATATTTTCAAAAACGCCTTCGCAGCTCAAGAGCACATGCTCATATATGGCCTCAACGAATCTCAGGAGCTTTTCTTTATGGCACTCCAGAAGGTCGCGGACACATTATAGGCGTTCTCAACAACCGTCCCAGAAGAATGGATTGGGTCAAGGCTGTTGTGGATAGTATATGTGTTTCACATTGATTTGCTCCTATTCAAAATGATGAACTACTGCTGTATTGTTACTGCACTGTGTCCCTGATGCTGAACCACTGACCTTTTATTTGCCAGAGTTGTATTGTAATGCAGCAAGGGGCACGCCATCTGATTGTTTAAGATTGTGATCGACCTAGAGGTCATTCACAATCTACCTGTGAGGCGATCACGATACATGATGTCCTCTTACCTCTGCTTCCAATCTTTCCCTTTGACTTGCAGATCTGTGCTGTGTAAACATACCAATAGTTGGATGTAGCCAACTAGATGGCTATGCTGATTGGATGAATTACTTCACTTGGCTCTTCTTTGTGTGATTGATTGTAAATAATGCAATGTCAGCTATATCTAGCAGCATGGCGGATGAGGTGATTGTGTCGGAAAAATAACTATCTTTAATGGAATTCTTGAGTTTTAAACATTCTTGAGTTTGAGTTTGCTGCTAACTGAAACCGCCTTTAGCTAGCACGCTCATTTAAACGTGTCTCTAGCGGTTGTATTCTGACTCTGTCCAGACTGGGAACTCAAGCACAGATTGTTGTTGCTTTTTGCCTCCACCTCTAGAATGACAATGTGGCTAGAGGCTAACTGATTAGCATGCTAATTTTAGTAGATTTTGCAGTGCACGGACATCAAAACTTTAATTCTTCACCTCCTGTCGATATATTTTTTTAATGTTTTGAACTAAAAGTCTCACATACTGCACCTGTAATGGTTAAAAATTGAGAAAATTATTGGCTATTCACAGTCTGGCCATCGTCTACGCCGCATTTCAAAAATTAGAAAAGATTGCGATATTGGTTTTTTTGGCCACTTTTCGTTGTGACTCAATGATTTCATGTTACCGTTAATAAAATGTAGGCCGCACTAGTTCAGCCATACATATTTGGGAAACTACACAATCACAATCTCTTCACCCAGATTATGTGACCATGGGTCAGTGGTGAGTTACCAGTTGCTCAACACACACCCTGATAAAACTGACAGGACAGTAGCTTTTTTCCGGCTAATGTTTTCATTGAAGCCTGTCTTATCTGTCTTTCTCCCATGCCTTTGCTAAAATAACAGGCAGCATGAGGTGACAGTGAGTTGAAGCATTAACTCCTAACCTTTGTGCTCTTCCTCTCAAGCTCTGTCTTTTTTCTCAATCGCTTTTTCCAGCCGGCATACACCCCTCCATCCAATCCATCCAGATAATCGCATTCTCTCATAAAGAAACACAGTAAAGATAAGGCGGAAATGCCTTTTGTTTCTTTCCTGCTGATTGTCTTCCCCTCCCGAGATCTTTTCATTTGTTAAGAAGCGAGCAAGGTAACTTCTCCATAAACAAATCCTCATAATCATTTACACTTTGGACGCTTGACCTGCTTGGAAAAGTGGACTTGAATGCAACACTTCTTAAAGAGTTTCTTTACAAACTGAGCCTCCACATTCTCGTACACTAAAATAATGGGTTGTTTGAAGGTATTTGTATCTGAATTTCCTTAAGCTTGACATTGAAGTCACAAGAAAAAGCTGGCAGTGTGCAGCGAATTTGACGCACTGAGCCTCAGGTGACAGGTCTGACTGTGACATGTGAAGACGGCTGCACACTGGGGTTCAAAGGACAGTCAGTCACTGATATCCACCCTCATCGCTTTTTATTCAGCATGATTAGAAGCTTGTGAGCTGATCCTGGCTCTGTTTGATCCTCTGCACGTCCAACCTGAGCCTCATTTGCAGCAAATTACCCTCACCTCTGAGAGCCGCATGGGACTGTGGAGAAAGCGCACGTGTGTGTTTGCATGTGTCCTTTAAATGCATGAGTGGAGTGTACACGCTGTGATCTAATCTGCTAGTTTATTCTAAAGGCTTCGATGCCATGGATTTACAGTTGAATGCCAGCATTCGAACATTTCTCTGTCGGCCTGAGTAGCCGTGCTTCCCCCCTGGCTGCCACATCAGATGAAGCTCAGTGCTCTGATCCACTTTGATCCCATCTTTGAATCGCCCAGGAAAAAAAAAAAAAAAAACAGGAAATCATGCTTCTACATGGCAACCACAAGCCTGCTCATCTTTCACCTGACATCTCGGCTCATCCTGTAGAGCACAGCACATTCTGCAGCCTGACCCTGTTGACACCGGTGGGGTGGGGGCTCCATGTACACCTGTTCAATATGTGAGGAGACCGAAGCTCTGGGTAGTGTACTGAAATCCTGTTGTGACAGCTGTCCAAGCACACTCAGAGGAAAAGAACCCAAAAAGAGGGACTTTCCCCTCTCCGTGTGTGTTGTGTGGATTATTTGCTTTTACGGGTTTACAGATGAGTAAGTCTGTATTGTTTGCACGTATCCTGAGCCTGAAGGCAGGCCAGTGCCCTCCTCCACGCTTGCGGCTTCATGGCCGATATCCTGTGTGCCTTGTCTTCTGTGTTTATGCAAACGACTCTCAGGCACATGATGAGATAAGAAACTGTAACACCATTACAGTCTTCTATTGATGTAATGTCTCGTAGCTTGCCTCTAAATAGCCTAATTTTGAATTTCTGCAAAGGTGAGGAGTTTTATTGGCTGCTAACATTGCCTCATGAGACCATAAAGACTATCAGCGTGTGTAAAACTGCGATCTAGAGTGAGTGCGTCCATCTGGAGAAACCGTATGAAGCAGGAAAATATCATAAAACAGACGGTTAAGCTAATAAACAGCCGACATAATAGCACGTAAGAACCCCTGGAAATTCATTCACAACTTGTAGACGTTCGCTCCGCAGGCGCTCAGTTCTGTTTTACATTTCCAGCAACACGCAAGCTGAGTTGGCTGCACTGGGAGGAAACTGAGTATGTATTTCTGGAGGGAGCTGAATAGGGGTGATCTCCAAGTCATGCGGGGCTCGGCTCCACAGAAACCCCTTGACCATGCATGCATTTATGGGGACGAGGTGCCAGTGGCTGGCGAGAGCTGATCTCAACGGGCCAATTCCGAACCAGCTGTGAGAGAAAAGGTTCAGTTTGTGTGCGTGCTGGCACACATCTTTAATGGCTGTGGCTGTGCGTAATGGCTGTGCCACACGATGCAGTGGCTGCTTTGGTGTTGCTAAAGGATGTCGCCAATGCGCAATTTAGGCTATGGCGAGTTTTCAGGGGCTGCACTGATGCTCTGGCCCGCGATGATGACCGCTCATCAAGCGGCGGTTGCGCGGGGATCCACTCTCTTCATGCACCAGCTCACACACTCCCAGTCTTGGCCCCTCGCTTGAAATCGGACCAGTTTTTTTTTACTTTTCCGAAGCCCGTGGCTCTGAACTTGCGACCTTCACAACTTCTGTCACTCTCTGCCTTTTCAATTGCTTAATTTTTCAGCTAAAGCCCCCAAATAATGCTCTTTATCCTCTGCTAGTTTGATCAATCTTTACTACAAGCTCACGCTCCTGCTTCCTGTTCCTTCAACTGCTTCTTTTCTTTTGACATTTCTCCTCAACACCAAACTAAATTCTGGCCCTTTAAAAGGGCCCGGTAATTGGGGGCGTGTTTAGAGCCATTTATCGTAAATTGTGGGAATGGTCAGACGTGTGTAAAAATGTCAGGATGACTGAGGTGTACATGAAGTTTATTAATCTGTCCAGAATACTGAGTATGCATGTTTTCTGTTCTGTGTGTACACAGATTTTCACACCTTAATATTCACAGAGTTTTATAAATTTGGCCCCACGCAGTCGTCCTACCTGAAGCTGGGAGTTGGCGTCCGTGATGTCGGTGTTGTAGTTCCAGCTGGCGGAGACGCTGTAGAACAACACCTCCTCAGCGGTTGCATTGTAGGCATCAAGGAATTGTTGTGCACCGGTAGTGTTGTCGGGGTAATTCCCTGGCAGCCACTCGTCTCGCAGAGCCTCAGAGTGTCCCAAGACTGGCAGCAGCAGCAGCACCGTCCACACAAACCTGTCCCGACTGTTGCCCATGGTCAGCATCCACCAAGGGAGGAGTGGGAGAGAAAAACTGGAAAGAGAACGAGTTGTGGAGCTAAAAATAACACTTGCTCCAGCGTTTGAGAGTACACCTTCCCCCCGGAGCTGTTGTCTCATCCACTCCTTGGCTGCTCCCTTCTTAGCCTCCCAGTCTGGCCGCTGGTTAAATGCACAAAAGCCAAAGTGAGCTTCTTTTAAAGTGCCAGTTTGACCCAGCCCACACTTCTCTGCAGCCTCCCCTCTTTACCACTTCACAGCACAGGACACATTTGCCCCCACTTGCCTTCCCCTCACCACTATCTCTTCTCCCTCCCTTCTTTTTCTGTTTACCAGCCTGTCAGGATTCAGACAGCAGGCTGTGTCTTTGATAAGATCCACGTTTTCTATAACTGCAGGAAGATGAGAGATAAGATATGACACACCGGTGCAGCGGTGTGCCTGATTGCCTGCCTGCCTGTGGAGTGGCGGATCCTCAATAACCCCGCACGGGAGAGTCTGGGAGGGACTCCACATACTTTGCTCTCAGTTCCCTCCTTCAGCTTAGTGACAACAGAGGGAGGGGGGTGAGTGAAAGGGAGAGGGAACAGGGGAATGAAACGGGAGAGTCTGACAGGATTGAAGGCTGAGGGATTGAAAAGGCTGGAGGAGATTGGCAGAAAAAGTGAGATAGAGTCACAAGAACAGTGAAAGGGGCTCAAGTTGAATTGGCTCTTTTGTGCAGAACCTGAGTTTAGTTCAGCACAGCTTTCACTCTGGGATCCGAGGAAAGAAAATGTCCATCTATCGAATTCTCAGGTCGGCCTATTACTGAACAAAAGTCTGCAAAAACTCCCCCCACCCCCAATTTTTTTTTGACACTTGCAGTTTCTCTTTAAAGAACGAGAGTGTTCTCAGCTGTCAAGCAGGGGAGGGATTTTCAATTCTTGGCGTCTTTAGAGTCAAAATCAAAAAGTGCACAGTCCGACCAAACTGTAGCACGCAGTGAGCCTTATTCCATTGGCTGTCGCACAGCAACTGTCAGTGCAAAGAGAGCAGCTTATATCAGTCACCGTCAGACAGCGCATGCTGCAACATTCAATCATCCATAAAGTATGCATTACAGTGATCTGGGGAAATATTCCACTGAGCTGTTTATTTCCTCCACTTGAGGGAAGAAGAAACACACGCGTACCTTCCTGCCATAATTAGTCCTGAATAAACAAACCATATTTACTGAGTCGCTCTCAATCTCAAATTGAGCCGTCACACTGTCTCATTCATCCGGAATCTTTCGAGAGAGCAGAGCGAACGAGGTTACCGCACACAGAGCCGCTCGGTGCAGATTCAATGTAGGCGTATTAAAGCCCATTCTGTACATGATTGACTGTTTATGAAGCACAGTGTGCAGCGGTTTGAGCAAATCGCAAAGGGTGTTTTTTGGCACAGGCCAACCTGCATTAACTCGTTTTGACGGATGTGTTATGACGTTCTGAAGTGATTTTTTTAATTGGTTGATAATTATGAGATCAAATCCCCCATATTTGATGCCAGCGCGACGTCACAGGGATTCGGCCCGTAGTGGGTTTAAAGGGGCAATTTGCACGCATTAATCTCGTTTTTCATTGGCCGGATGTGAGCGGAATGTAAGGCGACATGAATAATGAGAGCTTCCCGTCTCTCTCGTCTGCCTCTACAAGCCTGTGGATGATGTTCAAGTGAGTTGTTTAACGCTGCTGGACTGTGGACCTCTGTGTTTTTTCTTTTTCCCATTTTCTATGTTAGCTTAGAAATGGAGTCTGCTAACATAAATGAGCACGACACAGAAGTTCCACAGAGCCCCTTTAATTGTTTGTCTAACTAATTAGTGCTGACCACATATATTCATCAAAACTGAGCATACAAACCAATCAGCTTGCCCTTCACCATGTCCACCAGGACTGAAATTAGACATGAGAACATCCTTTGAAGCTGATGAATGTAAATGTAAATATTCGTTCTTCCTTTTGCTCAGTGTTGGTCTCCACCAGCTCCTGAGTGAAACAGCCGCCTCTTTAGCTGCTAAATCCTCCCTATTCCCTCACCAGCTGGCTGCTAACCATGTCCCTCTGACATTTAGTGCTAACTCACAGCAGATTTAAACTTTTTTTTTTTTTTTTTTGTAAGCAGCTGCCTTCTGCAGCTGGAAAGGACGAACCAGAACATAAATGCTGCATGTTGTAAAAACCAGGGAGGGGAACCGGAGATCCGAAAGACAATTCTCTGCTGGCTCGTCACCACGAGCGACCCAATTCACATTACAGCACAGTTATTTGATCTGTTGTTTGTGTACAAGTGACAGCAGCTCTCAATCTATGCTGCTTGTCACACACTGTTTTTCAGTATGGCATTCAGCAGATGTGTCCTGGGTGTCAGTATGACAGATGTCTCTCACTCCGCGCTGTGTGTAACCATGGGGTGTGTTTAATTTAAATAATGCCTAAGTTGTCATTCATTGTAAATGTATTCAGTCAGTGGGAGTTTCCTGTCACATTTAGCCTGTAATTCCTTTCACGCTTTGACACACCATGTTCACACGCTGTTGAAAATCTACCAACCAGCTGATCATTCACTCGACCCTGACAGGAGACTCAGCCAGATTACAGGAATTCGTTAAACTTTGAACAAGAATTAAAAAATAAACCATCATGAGTCTGCAGAAAACACGTGACTATATTGTTTCTTCTTGGCAATTTTTGTGATGTTCAGTCACATTTTTAGTTCAAATTATACCATATTTAAAGTTTTTGAGTAGTTAAGCCACAAAAGAAAATGAAAAAAGTGTTTATATTTTCTCACCGACATTAAATTAAGTTAATGTCTGTTCGAGTTTTGCAAGGGAAGATGCCAATGTAATTCATATTAGCAGACCACCCGCACACAATACACTTTCTGAATGTGTTACAGGCGAAAAACAAAGACGTGCTGTCCCTGCAGCTCACTGCGCTCAGATCTCAGGGGTGAACTGTGTTGAACAGGAAAAACACTGACAGTTAGCACTGCAACAAAACAAGGAAGTGTCTCTGAGCTCCGCAGTGAAGCCACTGAAGCAGTGACTGAATGAGGCCATAAAGTGTGATAATTGAAATGAGCGATTTTATATTGCATACGGAAACGTTCATAAATCTTAATGACTTAACGCTAACTTGTTCTAGAAGCTTCTTTTTATCGCAGTGGTGGAACGTGTCTTAAAGGTGCACTATGTTGTTTTGGGGAAGACATTTTAATTAGAAGAGACAGAACCCCATTGTTTTGTTTTATATCAAAACAAACTAAATAAACAAACTATTTTTGTTCACTTGACTTAATAAACTGATTAAACAAACTAAATAAACAAACTCTCTTTACTGTCAGGACTGATTAAACTGAGCAAACAAACTGACCTTAAAGGTCAACACGATTTACTTGTTTATATTTGGCGCACCCTGGCACCCTTCTAGCTTCAAACAGTGTTCAGGGAACTTTTCCTCTGAGAACAGTTTGTTTATTAAGTTATGGAAAAAAAAAATATTTCTGAGTTTATATTAAGACCTCATTAATATTGTAAATATTATAATTCTGAGTTCCAATTTATTTTCCAAAACTACATAGTGCTCTTTAGCGTCTCCAATCATAAATCAAATTGTCTGAAAAAAGAGAGAAGTATCTAGAAGGCTATGTGTTGCTGTCAAAGAACTCATCATTTTTTTCGCCCCTTAAGAAATGATGACCCACCAGTGTTGCTAACTACATACCTGTGGCTAGGCTATATTTTGCTAAAGCTATGGCCGAGCTAGTGACACAAAAATGGCAGCGGTAGTGCGGCTAAAATATCCCAACACTAGCATGCTAGCTAACAGCAATGAGTGCTAATGATAAACATGTTTATGTGGTTTCTTACAGGTGAATGAAACGTGAGGTAGTTCGATATGGTTAGTGATGATGCATCACGTGCACATCCCCTGAACATGTCATTTAGCGGCTAACCCAGTTAGCACAAGGCTCAAACCTGCAGCGGTCAGGGGGGACTGGTGCTCTGGGTAGCCTTTTATAACTCAGGAATGTGACAGGAGTCTTCCACACGGCTAGGCTACATATGGCTGAAGCTAATAGCGAGCTAATGGCACAAGAATGGCATAGGAAGTGCAGCTAAAATCTGCCAATACTGACTAGCTAGCTCGGCCGCGATGAGTACCAACAATAACCATGCTTGTTATTTAACCAACATGCATTACGATAATGTTCGGTGTTTTCATAAATGTCAATGAAACATGAGGTAATTGGGTATGGTTAGAGATGACAAAGATCTGCTGCGCTCACAGCACACAGCCCTGAGCCTGTTGTTAGCAGCTTACCAGCTTATGGCTATTTTTCTTGTATTAATATGATTGTGGCGTTAAAGTATATTTATTAGAGGAAAGAAGGTAAGAGAGCTTGCAGACACTACAGTTGGTGTTAATGTTATTATTTCAAAATGTATTTTTCTCTTACAGTCTTACCAACCTTAGCTTTCAATGGCTAAAATAATAGCAATTGGGAGAGTTTGGTTACTTTTTAAGGGAGACTTTGAAAATCAGACAGTCTGTCAGTTAAATTCAAGGCTGCAGCTCACATTCCCCAGGTTCGTGCCAGTCTGCAGGTATTGATTAGTGAAAGTCATGAGTCAATCAAAGTATCTATGAACCTTGATATTCATACACGAACAGTAAATTCATATTTATGGCTTTATTAGGTCCAATATGGAGATACGTGTCATTCAGTGAAGGTCTCTAAATTGAAACGTTTAAAACAGAATGTCTTTTATGGTGATATTATTCTAGTGTTGCTGTTGATAAGATGTCTCTCTCTGGAATTGATAAAGACGCCATTTCAAAGATGCTGACGTTTTACTTTTGAGGTAAGTAAACTCAAGAGAACTTGGTCCAACAGACACAAGGTTGACTGGCAAATAATTGAATTAACACTGACTGTCATGTGATTGCTTTAAAAACCACTGATTGAAGCTGAAGCGTCAGTTTGATCAGAACTGAGATTGAGCCTGCTCAGCTGAGTGGTGTTTGTCAGCTCAAGGCACAGGGAGTCATTACCGCCTCACAATGAGACAGGGAGAGCAATAACGTGAGTCGCTCTGGGTCACAATGAGTTCAGATTTGGATCACTGGATTAAAGTCACAGGTCTCTGTGCTGTGTCTGCCCAAGGGAGGAAGAAGCGGAAATATATCTATTTAGCCATATAGCAGTTATCTTAAAAGGGATAACATATCTCAAGGTTCTTTCACACACACATGCCGATGTCTTTAGAACCGTGAGGCACATGTCCAGCATGTGAACAGACTAGACGGGTTACTTATTGAAGGAGTGCATCCTATCTGGGCTGATAGAGATGGACGGAGCGCGATGATGACGTGATCAGGGCTTGTAAATCTAAGTTGCTGACTTTTCACACGTATGGTCGCTATTGTTGTCAAGCGGCAATCAAAGTAAAGCAAATGATTTTACACCTTTGATGGAAAAGGAAATGTACCTAACGAGATTCTTGTTCTGTTTTTCAAAGCTAGAGGCATAAAAAGTGATGCAAGTTTGAGAAAAGGGGCAGCAGGTGCCTGAAGACGATTTGAAACTGAGCTTACAGTTGCGTGTGATCAGGGACAATAAAACTGCCCACAAACAGTGTTAACTGCTGCCTTATTCTCTGTGTGTGTGTGTGTGTGTGTGTGTGTCTGTGTGTGTGTTCCGACAATGTAGTTTTCCAGCAGACCCTGGCACAATAATTGAATCTGGCTTTCCCCTTTAATGGAAGTCTGTGAAGTGTGGAGAAGGCTGTGATGGCCCAGAACATCCAATCTCCACAGACACGAATATGTCGCACGCCGCTGGACATGGATGGAGCCGCACAGTACATGTGTGCTTGTGTACTGTAGGGTATAAGATGACGTGTTTACTCTGTTGCAGTGCGCGGTTCGAATAACTTAATCTAAAAAGAGGTATTATTCATTATTCATAATGCATATCTCCTGCAATATCCTTAATATATGAAGGGGATTATGCTAAAAGAGTCCCTAGTTATGCCTCTGTGGGCAGGAAGAAGGGATTAGATGGTAGATAGGAATCTTTAATTACTTCAAGGCCAATGGATTTTGAGGAATTATCAAAATACCTTGGTCTCAAAATACTCATTTTGGTGTCCTCATATACTGCTGTATTAATGTTGTTTGTTTGTTTTTGGTGTTGTCGTCATTTAAGGTATTCAAGAGAAATTATTGTTAATAATGAAATCTTCTATGGTTCAACATGGATGTTGAAGATAACGTCCACACATGAGGCACAAACAAAAAGAACTGCAAATGTGTGTGAAAAAGAAATATATAATATATATATAAATACGTAAATATATATTTTTTTTATCATTTCAGGAATTTAACTACTGGACACAAGCTGTCTCTTGCATCAATGTAGAGTCCATTCTGTGTGTATTCTGAATTTCGGACCAGGATAGGCTCCTGAACTATTTGTGATGTCACAAATCATGCTCGTAGGCCCGCCTCTTTAGAATCACACCTGCCCGCACAGGTTTGCATGTCACATGGCTGTGACAGTGTGATACTTGTATCATGATACCGAAGCAGCTTAAATGAATTCAGCCATGATTCATTTTCACATTCATCCCTGTGCTCTCATGTCACATGCTGGGATTGGCTTCATTCTCCTGACAATTTTTTTTTTCACCTGTTGCAACCAAACGCTTTTTGTTATCGTTTGTTTGGTGACCTTAGTAATTAGTAATTCCCAGCACGGCCCCACCCACCATCAACTTAATCAGAAGTTAAATCAAAATTAAGTCCTGCGTAGGTTGGACCTTGGATTTGTGTGAGAAGACCAAGGGAAAAGCTGTGAGGGGGTTTGCCTCCTCCTCCTGAAATGTGAGATATTCCAGCTGTCAAATTAGAATTAGAATCTGTCTTTATGTGCTCTTGTTAGAGAGATAACAACCCTCTGATATAGATATATAATGTGAGTTTGCGAGAATAACTTCGGGTAAAGTCGGTGGTGGAATCAGGGTGTTTGAGGGGCAGGGGTGAATAAAATAGAAGGGCCTCCACATGCGTGCGATGAGGAGGGCGATCACCCACCATCATGTGTCACAACTAGCAATTCCGACTGCTTTAAACATGTATGGTTTGGCTGTATAAACAAGACCAGAACACAGCGGTGTGCTGTTCACGCACTCCCCACTGAAATTCATGTTAGATTTGGATTTTATTGCAGCTAATCTGCAGCAGAGAGTGATTGAGTATCTATTCAGACGGTCCAGGATAAACACACACTGAATGTGTTTAATAATGAAGACTTCCCACAAATGTAACCTCTCCAATACTGAGATTTCCAGATGATAAAAAGTGCATCACAACTAAAGGAATCTGTGTAAGTGTGGAATAATCATCCAACTGGTAATTCAGGGTCACTAAATCTTGTTGTGCTTTTGAGTCTCAGGAAGAAAATGACATAATGTCTGAGGTCAGCGAGAGGGCAGGAAGGTAAGTATAGAGTGTCGTCCCTCTCCTCAGCTACAGTAGGTGTCTCTGCTGTGTGTTATATCATTAGGCCATGTCTGTTGTCTGGGCAGTGTGTTGCATTTTGTTAGTCTCTGTGTGGGTATACATTACCAGCTGCATTATATCATGCAGAACAACACAGGCAAGGAGGATTTTAATAACTGGTGATTTTAATATACACATTGATGTTACCTCGGACCCGTTATCCAGAGAGTTTTTAAATCTTTTGAATTGTCTTGATTTTAAGCAGCACGTCATGCAGCCGACTCACAACAGAGGACACACCCTGGACCTTGTCATAACCCATGGCCTGTCCATCGGTGTGTCCTCTGTTGCCGACCTGGCTGTGTCTGACCACTACTGTGTATTTTTTAACATCACCAGTTTTAACCAAGGGGAGGCCCCGGTGAGAACAGTGAGGAGGCGCTATATAACTTCTGAAGTGGCTGCAAATTTCATGGGGATTTTACAGAGCACTCCTGCTGAAATTTTACCTGCACCTTGTAATTTTATCGTTGATAATTTTAACAGTAGACTGAAGTCAACTCTTGACTCAGTAGCTCCACTTTTAACAAAAACAATAAAAAGAAAACCTACACCCCCGTGGAGAAAAAACAAGGAAATCAATGAACTGAAAAGAAAATGCAGGAGTGCAGAGAGAAGATGGAGGAAAAATAAACTGACAGTTCATTGCGAGATTTTACGTCAACAACTCAAAAGCTACAATAATGCAGTCAGAAAGGCACGAATTTCCCATTTCTCACAACTCATCACCAACCATAAAAATAACCCCCGACTCCTCTTCTCCACTTTTAATATTTTAACGGCTTCTAACTCTAATAAAGTTTTTAAGACACCCACAGACGATCTTTGCGAGAACTTTGCAGACCACTTCAGAACCAAAATCAAGGACATCAGATCCTGCCTCTTATCCCATCAAGTTTTATCTGTTAACGCATCTGAACTGTTGTCCTTGCCTGAGGAAACACTGGAGAGTTTTGCCCTGGTTGATGCAAGGACACTTGGTCGAGTATTCTCCCAAGTAAACCCAACAACCTGCCCTTTAGACCCAATTCCCACATCACTCTTAAAATCATTTTATGGATTCTTTGAGGAACAGTTTTTAAACATCATGAACTGCTCTCTTCAGATGGGTGTCTTTCCCACCGCCTTCAAAATGGCAGTGGTGAAGCCCCTTCTTAAGAAGAGCAACTTAGACCCCAACGTTTTTGACAACTACCGACCTGTATCCAACTTACCGTTTTTAAGTAAAATTTTAGAAAAACTGGTTTTTAACCAAGTTAATGACTTTTTAAACAGAAATAACATCTTAGAGAAACATCAGTCTGGTTTTAGGAGAAACCACAGTACCGAGACAGCACTTGTAAAGATTTTAAATGACATCAGATGGAATTTAGATAACAAAAAGCTCACAGTGTTGGTTCTACTGGATCTAAGCGCTGCTTTTGATACAGTAGACCATCACATTTTATTAAACAGACTCAGCCATCTGGTCGGCCTCTCTGGTACTGTCCTCAACTGGTTTTGTTCCTATCTCACAGATCGATGCTTTGATGTAAGTATGGATACATGCTCCTCAGGAACCCATGAAATTGGATGTGGGGTTCCCCAAGGGTCAATTTTAGGTCCACTTCTTTTTAATCTTTACATGCTTCCTCTTGGGGATGTCATCAGGAGACACGGCATCAGCTTCCATAGTTACGCTGATGACACACAACTGTACATTGTCGTGTCTCCTGATGAAACAGATCAAATTGATGCCCTTCTTAACTGCATTGTAGACATCAAGTCATGGATGGCAGTGAATTTCCTATAGCTCAACCAGGACAAAACTGAGGTTTTAGTTATAGGTCCTGAAGGCCAGAGAGAGAAACTTTTTCCAAAACTACAACATTTTAAACCAACACAATCAGTAAAAAATCTGGGCGTGATTTTTGATTCTGAGCTGAATTTTATTCCACATATCAGAAATATGACAAAAATAGGTTTTTATCATCTTAAGAACATAGCCAGAGTCCGCCCGTTTCTCTCCCAGGCCACTACGGAGGTGCTAATGCATGCTTTTATTTCCTGTCGCTTAGATTATTGTAATGCCCTGCTCTCTGGTCTTCCCAAAAAGAGTACTCTAAATCTCCAATTATTACAAAACTCCAAAACTCAGCCGCACGAGTGCTGACGAGGACCAGAGGGCGGGAGCACATTACACCAGTTTTAGAGTCACTGCATTGGCTCCCCGTGCGCTTCAGGATCGATTTTAAGGTTCTTTTACTGGTTTTTAAATGTCTTAACGGCATTGCGCCCTCCTACTTATCTGACCTGCTTTTACCATATCAACCCTCGCGGACCCTGAGGTCCTCCGGCTCTGGCCTTTTATCCCTACCAAAACCAAGAACTAAAACCCACGGTGAGGCGGCATTTAGCCACTATGGCCCCCGCTTGTGGAACAGCCTGCCGGAGAACCTCAGGTCTGCAGAGACTGTTGATATTTTTAAGGGAAGGTTAAAGACACACCTTTTTAATCAGGCTTTTAACTAATATTTTAAATTCTTATTCCATTCTTATGTGGTTCTATCGTATTTTATGTTGTTGTTCCTATCTTGTTTTGTTTTTGTTTTTTGTTTTTTTGTTTTTTTTGTTTGTTTGTTTTTTTTAAACTATTTTCATCTTAAATAATTTTTAATTTTTTTAATTTTTATTATTTATCTTCGATACTATTTTATTTTATTTATTATTATTATTATCTTATGCATTTTATCCTTTTAACTGTTCACTTCTTTAAATTATCTTTTGTCAGGGTTTTTATCCTATCTTATGTTTTTAGTTTTTAAGGGTTAATTCCAGAGTTTCCTCAGGGGGGTCCTCCACACTGGGAGCTGTGTCTGGGATGCTGCTGGGGGTGCTGTCCCTGGGTCCCTTTGGCCCAGCCAGTCGTTGTCTGTCAGGGTCGGGGGGCCTGGGCACTGGTGCCCCCCGTGGCACAGCCTGTGACTCCTCCCAGTGTGGACGGCCCCAAAGGTGGCGTTTCCTCAATCCTCAGTGCCTTGCCATGTCTCCTTATTTCCTGTAGTAAGTGTGTGTGTGTGTGTGTGTGTGTGTGTGTGTGTGTGTGTGTGTGTGTGTATGTGTGTGTACGTATGTGTGCATGTATATAGTACAGAGGGTGGGAGGGAGGGGCTTTCTTTATTATTGTTTTATGTTTCCTGTGTAAAGCACTTTGTGCTACATACTCATGTATGAAAAGTGCTTTATAAATAAAGTTGATTGATTGATTGATTGATTGATTGATTGATTGATTGAGACAGAATCATAGCTATTTGTCACTGTCAGAGACTGAGAGGGTTTATCGCTGCGCATTACAACACACAAGATGCATATTTCGTGTGAGTCTATATCATTGTAGTCGGCATGGTAAGAATTTGCAGCCAATTCTTTTTTTTCAAGCTATATGATGGCTTGATTATTTGTATTTTAAAATGATGACTCCACATTGTGCTGAGCACAGGGGAAAAAACACTGTTCAATAAAGTAATAAAGTCGTCCATAAATTCTTATCAGTAGTGAATGGCCTCATGATTGTGCAATTTAAGTAACATCAGATTGATAACAGCGCATGATGTTAAACAGCAAACTCACCACAACATTATAAATCATATGATGCGTGACAGAAGTTTGGATAACTTTCAGAGGAGGACCGAGGCTCAAAGGAACAACCATCAGATTGCTTTAAAAAAGAACATTAGCGAATAATGTCTTTGCTGTTCACGATCACATCATCATTAGAGGGCAAGCTGAGCGAGATCTGGTATGCATGTTTTATGGAATACGGAGAAATAGAACCATTTCACCAAAAAAGGCAAAACTTTTTTTTTTTTCTCAAAGCTTTATGACTTCGTGACTGAATGTGCAGGGAAAGTCAGCTGAGGTGATTAAACAGTGTGCAACTCGGTTTATCACCGTTATCACATAAAAGGTAGGTTTATAAGTACCGTTCATAAAAGATTCAAAAACAAGTCAGTTAAAGCAACTACAAACAGAGGCGAATGGTTTTGATCGTGGATTTAAATTTACAAAGTGTTGATGTCTAAGGTGCTTCAGTAGAAGTATATATAGTATATATGTTCAGTTTAAACCTGAGAGACAGGGGGCAAAGGGGGCAGAAGAGGCCACTAAAAATCTTGGGATGGCCACCAAAAGGCAGAAGGGGGGAAGAGGAGGCATTGACAGATGGTTGAAATTGACTATCTGGCTATGCATTTCTTTCATTTTTTTAAATCTTATTTTCTTAGTTGATTTACTGTAAGGTGGCCTTGGGGGCATCACGGTGACAAAGTTGTGGACATGCCTGCCCCAGATTTCATGGCAATCCATTTAATAGTTATTGGGATATTTCTCACAAAACAACGTATACCAGGGTCATGGTACTATGCAGTCAGGGGATCAGCTGAGTCATTAGGATCCTTCATCTTGGAACGCATGAATGACTGACACATTTTTTCCTAGAGCCAAAAGCATGAACTGAAACATGAAAAAAACACAGATCTGAGTGATTTTTACTGTGCCGCCATGAACTGCAGTGTCCCTGCTCCCGCTGCCGAAGGTCATTCAGTCGGCTCTCATCTTAGATAAGATAAAATATTAAAAATAATATAGCTGCAAGAAAATCAGGTCGTGGCTGAGCTCAGTGTGCCAAAGTCTGTAGAGCTGCAGCATGTAAACAGCCAGGTGACCTTTTTACAGATACGTGTAACATATATATACATGGCCATAAAATGTTATTCACGTTCGTCACATGGCACACGTGCACTAAACACACCCCCACATACACCACTATGTTGGACCTTACATCCAACTGTAAACATACAGTATAAACCAAAAGAAATCTTTCAAAAACTGGAATCAGGCCATTGTACACACACACACACACACACACACACACACACACATAATCAAGGATGTTGTGGAATTCCAGTTGTTTATACAGGACATCCTGAACAATACAATGTTTTTTGACTTGGCTGAATATTTAGTAATAACAGTGTTCCAGCACCATCCAGCCCAGCTGATGTTCACTTAAACTGATACCAAAGCTTATGAATGAACTTCCCACTGTTTGGGTGTTACTGTCTGTAGTCTTTCATCATCATCATCATCATCATCATCATCACTCTCATCCTCACTGGGTCTAGTAAGCATCAGTCTATCCACGGACTGTGAGAGGCACTTTCTCTAGACTGCACTGACCTCTAGTGGATTTTACAGACACTACAAGTAAAACTGTCAAGTCCGCTCATAAGTTGTGATAAAAACCTGGAATCATATTTTATATTTTACTAGCTATGTTAAACCACCATATCCTGTAATAATACACATGTCAGTGAGGTGATGTGACCGTCAGAGGCAGATGTTACCTGTCCTCCGGTGTCTCTGGGTGTCTGCAGGTAGCCCTGCCCCGAGCCCAGCTGCTCTGACACGGTGAATATCTGCACCCTGCGGGAATTCCGCCTTCAGACCAAAACACCTCCCCGCCCCGACAGACTCCTGCCAGATTTCTTCTACATCCTCCTCCGGTGGCGTTAGGGAGACATTTAAACGGGGCTTTGTCAGCCAGTCAAGATGGGAGAAATGACGGAGCAGAAGAAGTTTTCCGAAGTTATTTCTCAGATTTTACAGGAGGCGCCGGCTGCCAGGAAGGGTCTCGTTGACAACCAGAGAAACCTCCTCCAAGTGGCGGATTACTGCGAGAACAATTATCTACAGGTGAGTAATGCTCGTAAAAACAGCCACAACAATGTCCTCTGAAGGCATGGCTTTATTATAGATACACCTTTAAAGGAATGAAAAGCGTTTGAGGCTTTTAGTGGTGGAATGTTACTACTGTAACTACTGTGTTGTACTTCAGGGCAAATCTGAGGTACTTGTACTACACTTGAGTATTTCCATACCCTGCTACTTTATTTTTCTACTTCACTACATTTCAGAAATATAAATATTGAATAATAAATATTGTACTTTTTAAACTTACCTTCAATTACCCAACAAACTTTAGGCAGGGGCACCCCCAGAAGTTTTTCATGGGAGGGGGGGCAGAAGGGGCCGGCATAAGGCCACGGACTGTCAAGAGTGACTGGCTGTCCATGCATTTATTATTTTCACCTTATATTCACTATTGATTTACAGTAAATAAATTAGTTATATTGTAAAATATCAGAAACAAGCAGATTATGCCAAGTGGGGTGGACAACTATTTTACCAGGGGGCCGTGGTCCATTTCTACAAGGTGAAAGATCTCAGTATGTCTTCCGTCACAACATCTATAACCTATCATGGTATTTAAATAAGATATCTTTCTGCAGGCAGAGGATACGGCCAAGGCTGCTGAAGAGGCCAAAGCTTTGGCTGCCCAGTCGCTGGCCAGTGTCACCTACCAGATCAACAGTCTGGCCAGCACCCTGCTGAGGCTGCTGGACACACAGGCCATGCAGATCAAAGATATGGAGTCCTCGGTCAACCTGCTGTCACTGGTGAGGAACACCAACAAGTGTGCAGGTTTCTGGTCACCTTTCTGTTGTACTGTTAATCTGGGGTTAGTTTGGTTCCTCCATTTGTTTTCTTGTTGTTGTTCTCTATAAAAGAGACTCTCTCAAGGGAAGATGTGTGATGTGGAAATGGAGTTCTCGTGTATTGTTGATGGAGGCTGTTCGCGCGCTGCGCTCTCTCTTCTCCAGGCTGCAGCTATCCACTACGAGAAGGTAGCCCGGAGAGAGATAGGTGCTTTCACGACCCCCAAAACCAAGAATCGTGCCAAACCTCTGACCCCACCGGCTTCAGGCAAGGAGCCAGAGAAAAGCTACAATAGAGTGTCGATATCGTACTCCACCCTGGACTCCATCGGACACAGTTTTTTTCAGGTAAGTCGGACACTAAATTGAAAACAGTTTGAATTCACACACTTTTCGTTACTTTCCATTAGGGACTATGGATTTATAGCATATTGCTATCCGCCTGAGTGCAGTGCAGAGATGTGTTATTCCATTATTTTTGTCCCTTGTTCATTTTCTCCCAAACAGGTCACTGAGCAGCAGCCCAGAAAGAGAGCAGGGACAACAGACAGCATACAGAGCACTGCATCCAACGACATCCCTGTGTATGGAGACAAAGTCCTCACTTTCCCTTTAATAGCAATATTTTGATCACGATTAAACAATCAGGATTGCAAACACTCATGTTTAAAACAATATCACAGGCATAATAGAGAGTTAATGAAGAGATTTATACAACTGTCATATTTGTCTGTTGAATATTGGGCTACAGCCAGCAGCAGGTTAGCCTAGCTTAGCATAAAAACAAGGAAACGAGGGGAAACAGCTAGCCTAACTCGGTCCAGCTTTAACACTATAAGCCTTTGGACTGCTAAAACTCAATAATTACAACGTGCTATACTGTACCTTCGTTTAACTTGTGTTTTTCACTTTAATTTTTGTATGGATTTGTGAGAAATAATGCATTTTTCAAGCACAGTTCAAATTTAAGATTGAAAAGGAAATGTTTGACATTCTAGGAAAGTTAGATAAAAAGAAAAACGACACCACTCTCATGTAGGCTAGGTCTTGTAAATGTGGAACCAGCAGCCAGTTAGCATAGCTTGGCATAAAAGACTGGCAACTGGGAGAAACAGCTAGCACCGGCTCGCTCCACTGAAGCTCACGAATAAACATTCATTGTTTAGTCTGCACCAAAAATCAAAGTGTAGAAACTACATGTTGTGTTTTAACAGGCCGTTATGTGCTACACAGTTTTTGGGTTCTTATGCCAAAAAATAGTCATATAACCAAGAGACAAGTGAGATTTAGCCTGTTAATTAGTGCGTTTCGAGGTGCTGGTAGGTGCATTCTGTTACATTTGGACGGACCAGGCTGCACTGTAGCTGTTCCCGTTGTTTCCAGTCTTCACATTAAGCTAAGCTAGGTTAAGCTAAGCTAGGCTTTCTGGCTAACTTTTCCTTTAAGACCCTACAGCGTCATGACTGCAGCTGAAGGTTTATTTTCTTTGTCTCTTGTATACAGATCCAATCTTGGCATTGCTGTGCCTCCACCTTCAGTCCCCACCTTGCAAACCGTCTCCAACCCCACCAACGTCAGCCAGCCTCCCCCTCCTCCTCCCACTGCCAATTTGGACCCCACTATGCCCTCTCCACCACCACCGCCGCCTCCCTCCATGGACACTGGCCTCCCCACTCCCCCCTTCTTGACCTCACCCACATGTGTCCCGCCACCTCCCCCTCCGCCAGCAATCTCTCCATCACATGGCATGTACCCGCCTCCACCTCCCCCTGTAGGGGGGGGATCCCCTCTACCTCCGCCACCTCCTCCAGTATCAGGAGGCAGTCCACTTCCACCACCACCTCCTCCACCTCCTGCAGCAGGAGGTGCCCCACCTCCTCCTCCTCCACCACCACCTCAGACTGGCACATCTGGCATTGTGCCACCACCACCTCCTCCACCTCCAATAGGGTCTGGAGCTGTGCCCCCTCCTCCTCCACCACCACCTCCACCTCCACCTCTACACTAACAGACATTACTGTTCATGTTACTGGATGATTTTACTCCTCATAGAGTGTCTCTGGCGTTAACACTGTGAGCATGCTCGGTTTTCTTCCTCAGATGAATCTGTGAAGCTTGTACAGAGCGGAGAATATTTTCAGGCCTGAGATCAACGTTAAGCATAAATAAAAGATTTTAAACAGGATGTGTGCCGCGGCTTAACCCTGAGCGGTTTCGTCCGTGTTGAATGGCACAGTGTGAGCCTCAAATTATACATTTTTGTTTCTGGGACTTCTTCAGCTGCAGTACAGATACCTCCAACATGTTTTGACAACACCTCGGCCGCATTCCTAAGTAACAAGCTGCAACATGGACTCCCCTGGTTGCTCTTATCTATTTTCCAGGTTAGCGCTTTGCCCTTTATTATGACATATTTCTGCTATTTAAAACCACTTTTGGACTCAAGGCTGGAAGAGGGGGGTGGAATGTACCTAAGTTTTGTTTTGGAAAGTAAGGAAACTCAGAATGCAAAATGCATGTTAAAGGTGTTATCGACAACATCCAGCCACTAAATGTGGCGTTCCATCTCTCCCCCTTCCATTGTATTCACGATACGACACCGCTGTTGTTTGAACCATCTGCCCCCATCTAGTGGCTGCCAGTTAGTTGTAGCTAACATTGCTAACGTCATGAACGCCAGCTGAGATTCACGACGCTCTGTTACAGTATGTTACGTGCACTCTGTGTTTTTTTCGCCACAATCTGGCAACTAAGACTGTCGGCACTGACAAAACACAGATATCACGCGATACCAGCGGTGTTGTACTACTGGCTGACAAACCTTCTTAGAAGCTGTCAGAGTTCTTACACAGAGATAAACAAAACAATCATTTTGGACCCCGACTGAAAAAGAATAGTAATTCACATCAAGATAATATTTTAAAGGAAAAGAGATACTTTTGTTCTGCACCTTTCTACAAGCTCTGTAATGTTTGTTTTTTTATTAAAAATGATTTGTCTACATGAAAATGTTATTAACATGACCTTTAATGAGATGGAATGTCCCACTGTGCAAGTCGACAGGGTTGGTTCCTCAGGTTTGTGACACATGAAACCCTGGCTGTCAGAGATTGTCATCGCAGTTCTAAAGCCGACATGCTCGGATATTTGATTGAATGCGTATTTTGCACGATGTGTCTCGTATAATATGAAACACATCATGAGGGCAGGTTAATAAGGTCGGAAACCTGACTTCCATTGGGTTAGTTGGTCTTTCAAACAACGCACCTTAATCAGAACGAGTCACTCTTAACAGCCGGCGGCCTTTAGCCCGCTGCTGAGAGGTGATAAATGGTTTACGTAACCGACTGTAAACTGTGAGTTCTGCTACTTTAAACAGGTCAATGAAGCTATAAAAATTTCTGTTGCAAGTCTACACTCTACGTAACTGCCACCACATGACCTGTACTTGGTGGAAAGGTTTATTTCTTGTTTGGGAATTATTAAAGGACAGCTTATCCCAACTTTAACATTCGATCATTGAGGCCTGAAGCTGGACACCAAGGTAAGGAAATGTGTTGTTACTGCCTTTAGTGGCCTACTTTTACTTTGACCGATCAGATTTCAGTTGTAACTTTGAACCGTAGTGTTATGGAGACAAGGTTGCCGTTCTGAAGACGATGAGCAGAAAATGTACTGTATTAGAGACATAAGGCTTTCCCACTGTAATGATATCTTCCTTAAAACGTCCTTCCATTCGGTTTATGCTGGTGTTATTTGAGGATATGGAAAGATAAAGAGCCACCTTTGAACTCTCTGTGTAGAACTGTATTGTAAAACTAAACACAAAGTTGCACGTCAAACAGTACCACAGTAACAGACCGATGGTTTTAAATCAGATCGGCCATCTTTTCATTCATTTCTTTTCATTTCTCTCAGCTGTGACGCCTGTTTAAGAAAATATAACTGGCATGGACATTTTACATCCTGCAATTGTGTGAGTATTTCATCTGTCCTCAGCATGTGAAGACGATTGTGACAGACTTGTAAACTTCAGATCATAGTTAACCGTCCTTTATTTCAGGATTCCCTTGGTATGCGTTGCTTTGGCCCTGTGGATTTTATGTTGCTATCTTGGAAGGAAGAGCAGAGAGGCAGAGGAATGGGTCCTGAGGCCCGCCAACTCTCAGTCTGTATACATCATCCCGGTATATGAGGAGGAGCGGGAGGACGAGGAAGCAATGGAAATATATCAAGCATGTTTTCAACCTAATTACAGGGACCCGCCCATGTACTGCTCAGGAAATGTCAGCCCACCTCCTCCATACAGGGTACAGCACTGATCACATGCATACATTTACTATATGCCATGCTGAAGTGATTTAGAGTTGTACTTGAGTTGTTTTTTTTCTGGTCAATGATGTTGATTTTTAAGTCTCTTCTTCTTTTTTCCAGTTTGAACCACCATCCTATCAGGACCCACCACCATCATACACAGACCTCCTTCACCTTCCTCCTCCTCCACATCAAACCCATTGCTAGCCGGAGCACACTGCACCTTGTGTCACAGGGCAGGTCTGCGGAATCCAGCCAAAAGTCAATAACACTTTGCCATTGTGAAATGATGTTGGGAAATCATTTCAAAACACGTGGTTGTATATACGCCTTTGTGAACCTGTCACAACGGGTGATTTAAGATTGTGAATGTGATGTCAGAATAAAATGAGTGCACAAATAATGTCAGCAGTGAGGTGACACAAAGAACTTTTTTTTTACCGCTTTTGTGAATCAGGGCCAAAAGTTGCAATTTAAAGGTACTTTTGTGAATGTGATTCTCGGCTGAATCTGTCCTCAGATTCTCTAAAAGTCTTTATAGAACTACACAACTGATATTTTTCAACAGGTCTCTTCCTTTTTTACCCTTATCCAAGCCCATAGAGTAAGGTTTAACGGTGCAGTATGTAAGATTTTCAGTAAAAAAAAACAACAACAAACCCAAATAATCAATAGAAGGTGAAGAAATACATGTTTTAACGTCATCTACATATTGTGTCAAAGTTACTACTAGGAATGTTTTAGTGTTAATGAGGTTGTCTCATGATTCATCTGCTGTTATAGGTCAATTATAATCATTAGACGAGACCATCCGCGAAAAGACTGCTGTTTTTATATAGTTATTATTAATGCCCGTGCTCAGGTCCAATCACATACATCACATATAAATACAGTACCTCATCGTGATCCATCCTGTGATCTCTCTGTCACCTCGCTTCCAAAACAAATGCACGCACCGCTGGCACGCCCTAGCAAAGGTCTTTAAAACAGCAGCCACTGGTGTTGTACCACTATTGTCTAAAGGAGGCGCTGGAGTCAACAAAAAAGAAAAGTTCCTCGTAGTCGCGTTAAAGAAATCTCTACTGAAGTTAGCATGGTTAGCCTCTGCATGTCAAATAGGGGGAGCTTATCACTAGAGTGACTGCTAACTGTAGCTGCTGTTAGATGGCTAGCTTAGTTAGCTGTGCAGCTAGCTGTCCAAACTGGGAGTTAACCGGACACCAGTGCTAGCTGGTTAGCATGCTAACTTCAGCAGATATCACAATGTCCTGTCAGAACTGTTATTCACATTCTGTTTATCATTTCAGGTGTTTATTGAATGATTAGTGCACCTTTAAGAGATAAAATATTTGCATTGTGCCACTCATTGTTTATGTGTTTTGTTAAGGTGTTACATTTAAGCATGTGTAATTTGCAGAATAAAGTTGTTTATACACGTGAAGAAAATTGTGAAATTAATAAAATTTTAAATTGAATAAATAAATGTGTCCAGTTTTGTTTTTCCAGAAAGCAAAGATTTGGGTTTTGGAGTTAAAACAACATTATGCAGAAATTGGCATTTTGTGTGATTTGGTGTCTGAGTGGAGAAAAATAAACATGATGATGAATACAAATCCAAGGTCTGTAATAATTTGTCCAACAAACAAAACTCAATACATCATAACAATGTTATGTGTTGAAAAGGTGTATCTTGAAGTAAATCCTCTCACTGAACGTGATAGAGACACCATTCACCCTATTAAAGGACACTGTTCCATCGAAATGATTTTGAAGCTGTTATTTTCAGATGTAAAAAGTTACATAATGTGGCTTTGAACAGATTTCCGAATGGCGGTGTTCAAGGTACAACGAGACACATCCAAGAGGCTAAACACACCTCTCAGTCCTGTGTCTTTAAAGAAGACAATAACGCTGTAAAACGCTCTTCACGTTGTGTACTAAGTGACACATTATCCTTTGATAGCCACCCACAGATCAGGACAGTTTCTGTATGTTTTGGATTCTTCAGTAAGGTAAGCACTCAAACCACTCTAACATAATGATAAAGAAAGTCAAAATATCTTCTAATTCTGTGACATCGGGGTAACCTTTGTCAGAATTATGTGTTTTCAATTTATTTCTTTACTTCGAAATGTGATGAGCAAGAGATTTATAGGATGAAGGTCCACTGTCAGTTGTTAAACTCTTGACGGTATAAAGTCAAACAGTATGCTGATCTTTTATGTTAATTCTTGAGCTCATATCTCGATTTAAGTTAAGTCCTTCTGAAAATGGTGGTATTGTTGGTGGAACGCTGCAGGGTCCTGTCATTCCAGTGGGCTCCCTTACATGTCAATCCTGGCTCATTATCATATCCCGTGATGTCAGCACACCTGCTTGTTGATTATTGTGCACGTGCAAAGACTTTATAACTATCCAGAAGAGTTTCCGTATTATTCTTTATCTGTATTAAATCTGACATGGTATATATTATTCTAGCTTGTCCGTGACTATAAGACTAACTTAAAACAAATTTAAACCTACGTTATATTTTAGAATTGGGTACAGATTATAGATGAAAAGATTTGTCACACTGTCATAAAAGTGCATTTGCACAACATTGTATTTGTTGTATCTGCTGCATTGCATGTCTTAATTATTGTCCTTTCTCACAGTAATGTCGGCAGGTTGACACCATTCCAGCCATGAGTACACTGGGGAACATCTTTCCATTCTTGTAAGTGGACAAATAAAGTCAAGAATGAAGTTCTCTGTGAATCTTTGACTTGAAACACAAAATAATTAAGTCTCAGCACGATGATGATAATGTGTTCCTAGATCCCCGGCCTTGGCAGTGACCATAGCTTTGGTACTCTTCTGCCTCTATCGGCACGCGAGAAAGAAAAGAGCCATCTATGACGTCACCGTAGAGACAACGCAGGATGGCAACACATCTTCGGAGGTCCACACAATATCTTTGCCTGATGATCCGGCAGAAGTTGGCATACATTACGACAGATTCCCTCCTCGATACAGCACTGTGGATCTACCACCACCATACTCACTGGTTAGTAAGTCCTAACAGACACTGTGACTGCAGACAGATGTAAACAAAGATGTTAACACTTTATCTTTTATTTGTTCATATTTCTAACAAGCAGCAGCATCTTTTACCGAAATCAATTGTTATTTTGGTCCGAGAGTCACAAAATCAGCGGAACTCATAGAAGACGGTTGTGACAGAGACATATTATGGTACTATAAATGGATGACAGTTCTCCAGTTAATATTCTAAAACTCCAGTTTAAATAAACTCGTTAGAGGAAAAGTTGGGCATTTTGAGAAATATGCCTATTTACAGAAGTCTGTGTGTGTGATGAAAAGACCACGCAAGTCATTACAGTATGAGAAACTTTCTCAAATGACCACCTTGACCCAAAATGAATGACTAATTACTTCAAAATAATGAGAACTTTCTCAAAACAATGCCAAAAAGCTAGCTAATGCATGCCACTTTGTGACAGTAACTCATAATATTGATCCAAGTTTCTCATTATTTTTGGGATGCTAATTATTTTCAGAAAGCTGTTCAGAATGCTCAGTTGAAGATATTAAGTCAATACTTCAACTCTGTATGTCATTATTTTGAGAAGGATTATTATTACTTTGGAGCACGAAGTCATTTTTTTCTAAGATTCTTGCTGGTGATATCGATAACATGTCTCATAGTGACTTGCAGCAGTTTTTCCCCACCGCATTTGCTGAATGGGCTTTCGTACTATTTGTGCTCTTGTTCGACTTATAAAATAAGAAAGACTGATACCGACTTCGAGCTTGCAGTCAGTTAACTTAGCTTGGCATTCAGACTTGAAGCAGCCCACTTGGATTCGTCCTAATGTGACAAAATCTGGCTACAAGCACCACTAAAGTTCATTAATAACATGTTTTTTTTATTATTATTAGTGCCCAATTCAAAGTAAATAGTGAAAATGTGTTGATACCATTTTGTGGTTTTACTCAGGGTTATTTGTCCGACTGGGTACAGTAACTTCCTGGCGTCTAGCTGACACCACGAGATGGCCTAGCCTTTTTTTAAGTCTTTTTTCTGTAGGCTAGGCTAACCATCTAGTCAGGATGAGGACAACAGTGTTTTTCCCAAAACATCAAACTATTTCCTGATCACTGAAACATGTTCTGCCTTAGTTTCTGTAGAGCTGCAGGCTCCTATGTACATTATATCATTCAAAATGCCGAGTATAAAACAATGTGTAACAATTTTAAGATAAACTGGAGCATAATTCAACTTCACTTTCGTGCAGTTTGACCCCAAGCTGACAAGCGTATGGCCGGGGGGCCCGCCACCTGCCTACGAGATGTACCCTATAACGCTGCCTCTGGCGCTTCATCACTGGACGACACCCACAGGAGCCTCGCAACCGACCACACCATCCTCACCGAGGACCCAGAACCATCCACAGAGGTCACGCCAGACATCCAGCAGCTAGACTCCGTTTTAACCGACGGCAAACATTTGTGTTGTTTCCGTGTGTTCTGAAGAATAGTAATTTATTTCATGTGATATTTTGATCTCGACTTAGAATAATTAGCGTTATTATTATTAACCGTAGAGACAGTGAAGCATTATTCTCAACATTTTAATACATTTTTATATGAACATCAAAACTACAGTGTAGTTGTTCGACTGCATCTACACACCAGCAGAATCATCAAAGCACCAGGTTGTTGTCTATGTTATACTATATACTCTTTATTACAATACAGTACTTACAAGTTTGAGGGAAAAATAAAATAAATAGTAGATAAGTTGCCAGTATTATTTTCTTTTCTATTGTCTAAGACGGAACAGTGATAGAGTGATTCCTTGGCTTTTGAACCATGTTAAGGCAAAAGTAAGTATGAATTTGAAGCCACTGATAAATATCTTACTGTTTGTACATTGAAAAGAACAAAAAAAATGGTTCCATCAATTGCCCAGCCTGTATTGTGAAAGAATATGTTTGCCTTCATTATACAATCAGTGCATACTGTAGGCTACTTCTTCATTATTAGTCATTTGTTTTTTTTCCTTTGAGGGTTTAAGTGTTCTCAGTGCTACAAAAACAACTCCAACCGAATCGAGCAGGCAGCAGTCGGACGCTTTGATCCGATCGCCTGATCCCTCTCTCTGTAGCCGGACGCTTTACCAGCATAAGACGACAAATGCACAATGTAATCAACATTGAAAAGGAGACAAAAACAAGTTGAGACCTTAAGATTAATGCAAAATGTCTCAATAAAAGAGTTTCCCACTGCCTCCATTGTGTTATATATATATATATATATCAGTGAGTGTGTGAGTACATGTATTGCATGTCTATTTTTTTTGTATTACATCATCTATTGCTGTTCATTTTTCAAATTAGTGGTGACAGACGAGATAAAGCACATTTCCGAACACATACAATCATACCGTATGATCAAGTGGTAAAATATAGAGGATTTGATACAAATATGACATTTGGTATCTATCTTTCTTCAACCAATCTGTCCTACCGATCCAATGTAAACATTACACTACGTAAAGTAGGAAAGGCTAAAAAGTTCAATGAAAACCTTTCGACGGAGCACTGTTATCTTCAAAACATCTTCTTTACTCTAAGTCTATTTCCACGTTAATGACTCACTCACACTATTGCACTAAACCTCATAATCAACTCTAAATCCTTTTCAACGAATATCAATTAAATTATTCAGATTCCGACAAATAAAAATACAACTTGACATTAGGCTCAACAGAGGAACACTAAGTTTGTACAAAAACACTCTACATGAGGCTGGTCATTTGCACTGATTCATGACGCTTTGGCCCTCCACCACCCATGACTCCATGGAGACAGCCCCCACCCTCTGGAGCTTAATCGTCCTCCGCTCTTCGACCCTGAGGCCCTGGCACCTTGCTGGTAAGCCCATCGGTGACTTTCAGAAGACCCAGCTGACAGGCACCCACTGCTGCTCCGTTGACAGTTTATCCAGCGCCAACCTAAGACTCCGGAACGCCGCTTCCAGGCCGTCGTTTACGATGCAGAGGTCAAAGTAATGTCCGTACGCTCGCTTAATGCGCTCGCTCTCGTCCACCGTCCTCTTTAGTTCAGAGTCCTGGAAGGAGCGGAGCAGGACAGTGAGAACGTCAGGAGAAAATAAAATAAATTGAGCAGCAGCAATTACTGATCTGCAACGGAAATTAGTTAAATGATAGAAATTAAACTTTCTTGTTTGCATCCCTCTGTGCTGAGTAAATTAAACACATTAGACATTCCAATTAATAATATAATGATCCCATTTACAAGCACAATCATTTTCCACTCTGTTCCAAATGTTACAATATTCTAAATGTGTTACGTGTCATATAAACAATATAATCTGATTGGATTTTTTAAATAAGCTCATATTCTGATAAGGACGTGATATGCTGATATCATACAGGTTTTAGGAGCATTCATTCAGAATATGTGCCTCAATTAGGGTTTCTATCACAGTTTAGGACACGCAGCCTCTTGAGCGTTGCTTGGCCAGCCATTTGCAGAGCTTGGGTCGACGTGCACGCAAACAGAAAAGCCATATTTCTGGTATCTCATTTTAAACATTATGAAATACTTGGAAATCAACAGGATTTTTTTGAAATGCACAAATATCACAATGCTAACATTTAAAAGAAGGTGGTTAAACAAATAAGAGTTAAACAAATGTTCGTTAATTGGACCATGCATGTAAGCAGTAATATTAGTAGAATATTTATTTTTTATTAGCCATTTGAACAACTTAGTAGGAATATTGTCTTTGTAACCTTTTTATAGTTTCGAGAGCTAAAACTACTGGATGTAGTAACAATGACCTCAATAAACAACTATCAGTAATAGAGATGTTAAAAACACAGATGGATTGGAAGCAGACTGGACACATAAGCAAACAACCCACTTACTATCATCACATAGAATATGACATCATATGACATCATATGACAACTTTTTTCGGACAACATCAAACCAGCGTGACGAGACAAAACAGCAGAATCATGCACATTATCTACCATCATGGAACCGTTGAAACCATTTGGAGCATTTTGACCAACTCTAACAAAAAACGATCGTAGCCAGAACGTTTTCCTTGTCCTGAATTGCAAACTTACGACATATTCAACAAGTCATTGTGAAACGGCCTCTGTAGATGACAAATCCTTGATCACAATGGTTCAACTCAAAATCAGAAACGGGGGCTGGTTTGCTAGATAGCACCAAGGTTTAAAGGATCTTTAAAGAAACAGGTTCAAGAACCAGAGCTAATTTGGTGAAAAGAGGGGCTTTACCAGAGTGAGCGATAAGCTAATTCACACAGACAACATCTCTATGAAGAAAATTAAGACTACAGTATAAAAGAAAACAATTAAAGACAATATGTATTCACTGTAAAACAACAACCCCAACATTGACATCAATACAATTTCAAAACAATAAAACACTACAACAATAACAGCCAGATTTCAAGAGATTAAGTGTTTGTGTTTATGCGTGACGGGAACACGATTAGGTTTATTTTAGCCATCATTTCATCCTAAAATTAAAATCAGTGAAGCTGCAGCACTCTCTACAGTGAAATCCAACTTTGATAGAAGAATGTTTATGTAGGAGCGTATTTGTCACAGGAGATGATAAATGAGAGAACACACACTCACCGTTAACTGTTTTGTAACCACTCCTGACTCAATCGCTGACCTGTTCATAGCTTTGAGAACCTCAAAATCTGGAGCTTCGATGAACACTACATAGGGCAGGAACTCTGACGTCCGCAGGACTTTGAGAGCCTTTGGAGAGAAACAAATTTAAGTGAGGCGTTTTTACAATCACTGCATCGATGCACAGCGAGCAATGGGAATAGCTGAGACTAACGCGCAATTATAAAGCTGAGAATGTGATTACAACGCAAACTGGAGCATCTTCATCCAACACATTCATCAAGCTAATGTGCGTAAATAAGATTAGTTGAGTGTTTCCAGCGAGTAATGCTGATCGTTAAGAGATCCATTTTGTTAATATATTGATGATGTGCTCAGCCTGAAAACACTTCAGTAGCACCAAGCTGTACATAATTTGTTTGAATACACTGCAGAACAAAAGTGGATGGAGGTTTACATGGGAGAGGAACAGAGACATAGAGAAAGAGAGAGTACATATGTGAAGCTTCCTCTACCTGTGGGTTGACATCCAGGATGCAGATCTTTGCTGTTTCTATCACCTCGTGTATGGAGTTGATCTTAGTGCCGTAAAGGTTCCCGTCGTACTCGCCATGCTCCAGGAAACGGCCATTTTTGATGTCACACTCCATTTCGCTGCGGGTCATGAAGGAGTACATCTGGCCGTCCCTCTCGTCCACCTTTGGTTTTCTGGAGGTGACTGAAGGATAAACAGAGGCATGTATGATCTTTTTGCATTTTTGCATACGCCTTACTTTACACCCAGATAATCCACTGTTTAACTAGCAAAATGGAACTGGACTTAAATGCACTTGCGCCTTGTGGTTTAGACCATGCACCATAGATAATTTTGATTGGGCCCTAGGAGATTTCAGATCATGAGGACAAAGAAAGAAGTATGCAGATTCATCAAACACCACAACTATAAAAGACGAATATGTTGCACACCGCTAAATGACAGATTGTGTAACACTGCATGTGGTTTCACAGTGATGATGGATGGCTGCACTCACAGGGGATGGTGGTGCCGTACCGCTGGGGATCCGACACCAGAAGCTTGTTTTTCAGACTGCGACGGCCGACCCCCTGCGCACCAATGAGAACCAGCGTCTTCCTCCTGAAGGGCGGGACCTTGGCAACCTCTTCATATATCCGCAGCTCGTGGCGGTCGAATTCTATTTAAAATCAGGGGGGAAGAACACAATAAATAAACACATAAAACAATAAATAAGTCCAATTTATGCGAGACAGAAACTGTGGAAGTACCTGCATTCTTGGTCGTTAAGTACATCATCTTTTTTTTCTTCTTACCACCCATCCCAGCGCATAGAGGACCTGAGACGGACACACAAAACACGATCAAACCTCCAACCTTGGTGCTTGTCTCTGCCCGCCACTTCGACAAATCCCCTGTTAAAATGATGCACTATCAAGGTGAAATGTCTTTGAAAGCACTGCTGGGTCATAAATCCAAAGTCCAAGAAGGTTACGGGGAGGCAGCTCCACTAGATGGCACTGTGAGCTAACATTGATTAGTCCGCTGTCTGCTGCCAGAGGACACCTGTGACTCGGCGATCTGCTGAGCGTCTGTTCAATATGGCAGATTATTTAGCAACGCAGGGAAAATGTCTCCTGAGCCGAGACATGCATGGAAGCAAACGCCTCATTTCAGAACACATCAAGCTGTGACAACAAATACTGTGTGCACTTTGCAGCTTTACTGTGTGCTAATAATGATGTGATTTTCTTAATTTATGATTTGATTAAACCATCCAAAAAAGACCTGTTCAGATTTTTTATTCAAAACGTCCTCTCAGTCGGGACAATACATAGAAAACGAGCTAACACACAGATGTGTCCTTTCCGGGCTCCAAGGGCAGTACAGTTGGGCTGTCATCTTCCTCCCCTCCACAAGTGAAGGGCACGCAGCCGGCTGTGACTCACCACCTGGCTGTTGAGGACTCAGATGAATCTAAAGGAGCTTTTCTTCTTTTCACTCTCACAGAGATGATTATTGATCAGCCTTGCTTCTATTTACAGGGGTCGTATCAGCACTCGTGAGGGCTGTTTGTGAATGTCAGATGCTGCAGCTTAATAACCAGCAGATTGGATCGGGGCCTGCCTAAGTCTCGGCTGATGCTCATTACCAGTTCTCCAGTGCTGACTGACGAAGCATGCAGACTGGCGAGGCACGAGGAGGCTGAGCGGCCCCGGCGCAGGATGAAATGCTTGTATGATACGGAGAGGAACAGATGTTGTCTTTGTTGCCGGTGTGTTTGTGATGCGAGGAGCCCGCTTTCGAATCTGCATAATGAGAAGTGGCTCTCTGCTCTGCTGTGTGCTGCTGAGAGGCGTACCTGTGGTGGCGAGCTCCAGATCTCTCTTCACAAATGCTTTCCTCTTCTCCTCGAGTAGCTGGCTCGGGATTAGACCCGCACTGCCCCCCTCGATGTGACAGGCCTGTGAGGGGAAACACACATACAGATAAAATCTCTTCGTCCTAACCTCGAGCAATCGATGTTTAACATTTCTCTGTTGAAATATTCTTGGGGCGGTGCTGACCTGCCACCAGTTGAGGTCCTCCTGGTTGAAAATCTGTAGGATGTCTCCACTGTTGAAGCTAAGCCCCGCTTCCTTACAGGGAATCAGGTTATCATGAGATGGGTCGTAGTCAAAGTGACACTTGACAAAGGCCTGAACGGATAAAGAAAAAAATACAGTCAACTGAGGCTGGGAATACAATATGAACCTATGCTGCCTCTGATGTGGTGTATGAACATGATCTGTGGTGAGTGTCCATACACTTCTTCATCTCTCTGCCCACTTTTCCTACATCTCAAGGCTACAGGTCTCAGCTCATAAACCAAACCCTGTATCCCAACCCCCACTGACAGGACAAGGAGTCTGAGAAACAGACAGACAGTCATACAGAGAGACAGAAATAATAAAGAGAGAGAGAGCCAAAATCTGTAGCCATGGCAACGATCCCCCCCCTCCCCCTGCACTTGACGCCTTCCCTCGTACTGAACTGATGCATGAAAAGGCTGCCAGCCCTTACTGTACCGCATTGTGTGTTTGTGTGTGTGTGTGTGTGTGTGTGTGTGTCTGCGCACATGAGAGTGAGTGTTATTTCCCTGTAAGGACACACACACTTAAAAACACACATTCTGACAGTCTCAACTGGCCAAAGGGAGCTGTCAGCTGAGTTTAGTCACCAAGTGATGACCGAGCTTGAGGCGTGAAGCGCAGACAGCTGGATTACATTCAGAGAGAACCTTTGGGAACAACTCTGATAATTGCAACTCCTCACGCCGTCCAGCATCCACCTCCACAGCTCTTTACAGCACGAGCACGGCCACATCACCCTTTAATATCTGTGACAGGCAGCCGCAATTACGTGTTCAAGTAGGCACTTTGATATTGGGAGCTGATACCACAAAAGAGGAAAACCTAACACTCCGGGTTTCACAAAGTGAAGGTCTTCAGACAACATACTGAAGAAATGTGTTCTCACAGAAAAGCTGGTATCTTTTGAAATGTTTGAAAGAGCCGTGACACTGAACACACCTTTCCAGTGAATAGGCCTAAGAAATGGGAGGGTGTTAAGTTTTCTTACACGAAAGCAATCTTAGAGCATTTCTGCCAGACAGGCTGTAGTACTGCACCGATAAACTGCCGGAAATGCAGTTTCAGGTTCATGATTTTATTATGCATTATTACTGAAACAGGTTTACAGGTTTTAATGCTCAGAAACACATCAGTTTTTTCATACTATCCAGCGCTGCAGCTCTGTATTCTCCCTCTGTCTGAGCCGCTCTGTTTTAGCTCCTGTCTTTTTAAAGCCCCTCCTCCCGAATACCCAGTCTCTTCTGATTGGTCAGCAAACATACGCCTGAGTCAGCATCACTAACGACAACAGAGAAGCTGTGCTTATTAAATTCTTACGTGCCAAACTGGCTGCTGGGCAGAAATGATGCAAATGTGTGACACAGTCAGTGACAAAGTGTGATGTAACAAAGTCACAGCGAAAAGAGTGACAAGGGAATCTGTGAGGCTTTGAGGAAAATGCTAACGCTAGGTAATACCGCCTCAGCATGTTAGCATTGTTCACCTTCCTCATGATCTTAGCTTATCATTTTGTCATAAACCAACAATTTGGATGCATAACATTTGGACCTGAGCTGCAAGAAAATTGTGGTTAACCAAAAAATTTGCATCAGTTATTATAATTCATGGATGGAAAAAAATGTCTACATTTAATGGCAATCCATCAAATAGTTTTCACTCAAAACCTTAAATGTCAATTGAGCCGGTGCTGGAGGAAAACTTGGAGGATCATAAAAGTCAGTAGGAGACATCCTCTGGGATATCTGTACAAAATAATAATCCATCCTACAGTGAAGAGATGTTGCAGTCGGGACAAAGTGGTGCCCTGAAGAACCGATATTAGTGTGGCTGAAAATGAATTCTTCATCCGTCATAATTTTTCAGTTCCTCTAATTTTGGGAATACAATTTTTCACCAAACAGCTACAATATGCTTCAAATAACATATTATGCCGACGCTAATAATCCCGGTACATAAACCCTCTCCACATCATTTTCTTGTACATTATGTTCTCATATATTTCGGTCTGGTGTAAGGAATTAATTCGGCATGGCTTCTTCAAGCTCTGGTGTTCCTGTCCTCTGCTGCTGAGACCAATCAGTCACAGAGACACATTTCCAACAGATCTCTAGCTGCACACTGCATCCTCTGATGTGCTCGATCCTCACATCCTATTGGCAATACATCATCACACAAGATAACCCTTTTATGTCCCTTTACTCTAAACTGGGTCACATTTTCAGTGAATAGCCTCCTTAGAGAGCTAGTGTTCATTAGTTAGTATAACCCAAGGAGAGCTACAACTACACTTAGAAGAATGATTCTCTAAGAGTTTTTCGGCTACTATCTTTCTTGATTAATTTCCTACAAATATTTGATATCCACCAACTCAAATTGTCTTTATGACGTGAACAACCAAGGGAGGGAAGGACGTGATCAAACAAGGACGAGGACAAGGACTTTAATCATTTATCTATAATGTATAAAACAGGAAATGACTCTGCATTTGGATAAGTGACAAAACTTTAATGCAGGTATTATAGCCAAGTAGTCAATGTCATCTACACAGTCCCGCTGTAGAATTAGATATATGATTCTTGGCATGGCGTACAAGGTCACAGAGAGCAGGGAGGATGCCAGGGAGGACGGTGAGTGGTACTTACTTTACTGATGGAAACAACAATATCCTTTCAAACTAATCACAACTTTGTAAACAAAGTTTGACTCTGGATGGGTCATTTAAAAGGAAGTAGATAGCGAGACATTTTAACCACCAAAAGTTGCAGTAAAACTCCAGAACAAGCACACATTTGAGCTGTGCATAGTCACTAGCATGAACAGATTTCACACATTTACAGGTATCCTGAGGTAATTAGAAAGTTTAAGGATTCAGAAAGTAAATCAAAGTGTCAGAAGTTCTTCAGCATTAGATCATGGCTGGACTCAATGCTTCTAAGGGGGTAGTGCATGGAAGTCTAAAATGCTCTACAGAAACTGGATCAGTTGTAACCAAAGCACGATTAGCCAGACCCAAAGTGACTTCACAATCAGAAGATCAATAGCGCTGTGATTTGTAGCTGTTGCCTGCGCCCTCAGCTGACCTGTCTTGCTGTGTGTGGCTCCTGGTAGCTGGGCAGGATCTTCAGCACCACGCTGCCGCTCGCCTCCTTCAGCATCTCCTGGAGCACTTTGGGGTCGTTGCCCACCTCCTTGCCATTCACCTCCTTGATGATGTCGCCCACGTGGAGCAGACCTTGCTGGTCGATCATGCCGCCGTGGAGGATCCTGGCAATCACCAGCTCGCCGCTCTCCACTCGAAACGTCACTCCCTACACAAACAGCCACAGGCCAAAAATGTAATAATCCAGTGGGCTCCTCGAAACAAATACAGGCCAACTTTTATTAATGGTCTCGCAACGTCCTCCATTACATAGCTGCACAAGTAGGAGGGGGTGAGGTTGAGTGTTTTTGAACAAGCAGCAAACGCCATGGCTGAGTGCCAAATGGAACATCCCACTGCTCCGTTCAGAAGACATTAAGATTAATAAACACAGGTAATAAGTTTCTTTTGTCATTTTTCACATTTAGGATAAACTTATGCTTCCTCACCTTGGCACTGAGAACTTCCTATATGCAAAATGGACAGTTGGCTGAGGTTGTGGGTAGAAAGTGAGACAATAATGTAATAATGTTCTAACAGAGTCCTTAATCCTCAACATAACGTCAACCTGCTGCAGATAAAGTGCTTTTTTTTGTGCTACACAGCAGCATAAATCTGCCTCGACTCCCTTTTTAACAATGCTACAAAAAGAGCTCATTATGCTGAGTGCACGTGCCACCAAAACACAAATCATAGCATTTACTGAGGAGCTTTATCTCTTTATAATTTACAAGAAAGCTCTTTCCTGTCCCCATGATTACAACAGCGGACTCACCAGATGCTCGCCAGACACCTTCCGGATGCCCACCATCCTGACTGCGTCTGGGGGGACGGGCTGGTTGTTGAGGGCTGCGTCCATGAAGGAACAGGGGCTGGGGGGAGGAGTCTCGTAGTTTTTGGACGCCACAGAATCGTGGGTCTCCAGGAGGGACTGTGAGCAGAACAGCAGATGATGCAAAGACATGTTTTTCCACATCAGGAGCTTGTTAGATAATAGATTCATGCTATATTAGACAAGTCAGAGCTCTTGTCGGACACTGCATAGGCTGTAATACATAAAATACTACAACTCCAAATCAATTTTAATCCATGTTAGCAACACATGCATCATTAAGCATGAACATCACTTTGAAAAGTAATCAAAAGTTTAGCCCGAGTGCCTGTTAATAAGAGCCAGCCCCATCACTCAAACCTGGAAGTGAGGCTCCTTCAGGATGCGGACCAGCTCGTCGGCTGCCTGGCTCCTGTGTGCAAGCGGGCTAAGCTCCTTGAGGATATCCTGGACCAGCTCCATGTTGTTCTCCCTCACCGCCTCGAGCTTGGGCTCCTCAAACTGCTCGTGAGCCTGGGGAATTTAATAAATACAAAAACCAGTCCAGTCTCCGGGAAAGGGATTCATAACATTTAGTTCCTCTGCTCCTTCTCAGTGAGCAGCTAAAGCACCTCGCCAAGGTATAATGAAATGTTTTCTGACTTCTGCAGGACTGTTTGCTGTTATTCGAAAAGGACATAATAGCAATAGCAAAGTAAAACAGCAAGCTCAAACCAACACCCTGCTGAGAAAAACACAGTCTTTACTCATAAATCTTCACTGAATAAGATAAAAATCAAGAAAAATAAGCACAAACTTGAGTCTTGTGCCCTGTGGCTGTTTTCAATGTGTTGCTGTGGAACATCAATATTTCAGGTTGCATTTATTCTCACTTTCTCCTCCTCTGCTGCCAAGGACACAGGATTCAGTGTTGACATGGCTTCACACCTCTGGTCCAGGTTCACAGATATAAAATGAATTAAGTTATCCCATCTGGAATTTGGTTTGGAATGTTTTTCTATGTATTTTTGTAACAAAAACATCAGAATTTTGTTTTTAAATTATTCAACTAAATGTTGATGGATTTCTATACTGATATATGACGGAAATTAAATATATAATATGTAGATGTCCAGAAACAACTACACCATCGTTAAATACTTTGGAGTTGTGTACTCATGCTATCCCAATTGTTTCCAAAAAACATAAACCTAGAAAGATCTATAATTTTACCCACTGTTCAGAGACATGGTGATGTTTGAGTTTGAGTCACATTGCGTTAGGGTTTGGCCGCTGGATGATGCCATTGTCCATCATTGATGGCAGACAGTCACTAAGAATGAAGCCCTCTATCATTGTAACATTATGATTTAGGCCCCTCCACCATCAATACAGAGTCCAGTGTCTCATCAAAAGTTAGCTTAAAGGTGCAATATGTAAGAATTTTAGTTAGTTATTATAAATAAATGCTAACCAGCTAGCCACGGCTCTAAAGCTCCTGTGCTAACAATGCAAACACCAACACTCCTATATTGCTCCGAGCTCCCAGTCCAGACCTAAGCTAACGGCAGCTACAGCTAGCAGCAGTTCGTACTTAGTCTGGTGATATGCCTGCTCTTATTTGTTTTGAGTTCAACAGCTGGCCAATTCTTCAGGATATGATTAGTAGGAGTTGTGATATGTGGGAGAAATTAAAAAGACAAACTGATGTTGTTGGTCAGTGAACCACCTCACTATTCCCATTCTTATCTTCTTATTGATCCAGTTATAAGTTATAATTATAGCTGCTGCGCAGCGATGGGTTGGGTCCGGGCTATTTTTGGCAAATTTAGGCAATTCTGAGCAACAAACAGGAAGACAAGACAGTTGACAACAATGTTCATTTTGGACCACTTGAGGCTTGAACTCACAACTTCTGGAACCAAAGACTGTCATCTATCGCTCTGAGTTAATTGGCAAGTGGCAATACAACAGTGGCTTCACAAATTGAGTAAGCCATTCACTGTTGTGCAGGCAGATTTGAAACCACTGTAAAAAATTCAGTTATCAAGACAAAAATCTGAAAATACACATATTGCAGCGTGGAGATGTTGGTAATTTGTTTTTAAAAATGATTGATTTGCTCCATAAGTGAATAACTGATGTTTAAAAATGCTGCTTGCATTGACTGCAATTATTCACATGAGAGCAGAATTCAAAATGTTCTTAAAAATTCAGTTTTTTAGGTAAAATTCTGATATTTGTCAAACATCATCTACCATGACTCTAAAAAATGTTAAATTTTTTCATGAACATTGAAGATTTATTTATCAATTTGCAGGTATATGTTTACAGTTTTTTTTTTTCATGCACTGTAGGCAGAAATTGTGGGAGGAGATTGTTTTTTTTAAAACTGTAAAACTTATAAAAACCTGAGTGATGGACTTCATAATTTTTAATAGGTTTAAATGTACAAAAGTTTCTTTAGTATTGGGGCTACAGTTTGATGAAAGTGTGAAGTTCTAGCAGGTTGATTTGTTATGAATTTTCAATGTTTTGAACTTTAGATGCTTGCTGTAGCACCACCATCAGGACTATTGGCTTGGGTTTCCAGCTGAGGTAATCTGGCATCAGACTTGACCTTTATGCAAAATTTGGTTAGCTTTCACCCATGGTCCGGTCCAAGCTATTTGTTTTGATTTAATTTAGAGGCTTGCTGTGATGCCACCATTAGGACAATTGTCTTGTGTTTCATGTTGAGGACATCTGACATTTTGATCTGTCATCATCATCATCATCCTTGCTGGGTCTCGAACCCACAACCCCTGACACCAAAAACCAGCTCCTAACTCACTGAGGTAATTGGCTGGAAGTGAGACCTGCTGTGTAGCTTCATTTGTCAACTCAGGGAGTCACTGTCCAGGCAGCTGTTGTCAAGGCAGATTTCAAAAATGGTCAAAATGTCAGAAATTCTGTTACCGGAACAAAAATCTGATAATACATAAATTGCATCTTGACAGCATGGAAATGTTGGTTATTTGTTTTTAACTCTAAGTGTTTTGCTTCATAAGAGAAAATCTGATGTTTAAAAATGCCAGTCTTACATTGATTCCAGTTGTTCCCATGAGAGCAGAATTCAAAATGTTCAAAATTCAAAAATTCAGTTTTTGAGATAAAATTCTGATATTTGCCAAACTTCATCAACCATGACTCTCAATTTTTTTCAGGAAGATTGAAAATGTATTTAGCAAGAATTTGATAGTATATGTTTACAGTACTGTTTACAGTCAAACATTTTGATGTACTGTAGGCTTAATTTTTGATCAATCAAAAATCCGAGAAACTAGAGATGCACCGATCAGGATTTTTGGGGCCGATCACCGATCACCGATCACCAAAAGCAGTATCTGCCGATCCCGATATTGCCGATCACCGATCACAGCGTCAAATCCATAAATTTTTCTATATTGTTGTCTTGTGTAACTTTAATATATTTAATTAATGATTCTTTTTACACAACATTGACATTGTATTATTAAGTATAAAAATTAGGAGATGAGAAAGTATCATGAATTGACCACCGTTTTATTGCAGGCTGTGGCAAAGTGCAATATTTCACACTCTAGAGACTCTCTTAGAGACAACTTGGACTCAGCTCACATAGAGTAGCTTACTCGTGGGAATGCATGCAGTCAGGGTGGGAATTTTGTCATTTTAGGGGCAAGTCCATTTGGCCTTTTTTTTTAGGGGCACCAAGGCCACATGACAGGGCACAAAGGCCACTGAGTAAAATGTGTTGATTTTCCTTTCAGACTGATACCATAACATCCTAATTTATAATAAGACATGGATTGTGTATTAAAACATTTTTTAATACCAAAATCAAGTTAAAGTTACATTAGAAAGTAGTTTTTTTTAAGTAGGGTTAGGGTGAGGTGATTTTTGTGACACCTCACTGAATATTAGTGTTATTGAATCTTTCTCCCAATAGAAAATCCCCAAAATTATGGCAAAGCACATTTTTTCCAAACAAAAAATTGTAGAATAACCAGCAGGAGACCATTGATGTGTGGAGTGATTTTGGTGACACCACCCCCTGAATAAAAGTGAAGTTATTGAATTTTTTGTAGTTTCTCTTTTCGGTGTTGCACTTTGGAGACGGTCCCTGCGCCCTCATCTCACAGCCGGCTGATCATACAGACCAGAGTTAATGTCCAGACGCTATATATTTCCAACTTTACCGGACTAAATCCTACCACATAAGTCAGTTACGTATCATCGTTACGCTACGCTCGCTCGCTGTGCTTTAAGTTTCGTTCTTCTGTTTTGAGACGTTGCTGCTGCTGTGTGAGAGGCTTTCACGTGAGATCATCGTGATGATGAGACTTCACCTGCGCGAACCGCGGACTCACTGAAGTTACTGTGAGTGACTACTGTGCACTCAGGTGGCTGTAATTAAAGGCAAGCTCGCTACGCTGACTGGGCCAGGGGCACAGAGGCAGCTGTGGCGCGGGGCAACGGCGGCCATGAAATTCCCTCCCTGCATGCAGTTAATGCATACTTAAACGTCATCTGATCGACCTGATGTGATCTGTTTTGAGAACTCCGATCAAAACCGATAGGGGCATTATCGGCCGATTGCGATCGGTTGCCGATCGATCGGTGCATTTCTACGAGAAACAAGTTTTGTGGAGGACGGTCTGAAGATGTTCTCTAGCAAGTTTGGTGACAATTGAGCAAAAATTGTGGGAGGAGATATAAGTTATAAGTTATAAGTTTTACAGGTTTTGAAAAAAACTGAGTGATGGACTTCATAATTTGTAATGAGTTTAAGTGGACTAAAGTTTCAGCAGTATTGGGGATACAGTTTGGTGAAAGTTTCAAAACTGTAGCATGTACTGTTGATTTTGTAGGTATTTTTAAAGTTTTTAAAATTTAAACGCTTATTGTGCCCCCCCAGGAGGAATATTGACATGTCCTTGGAATTAAGTAAATCTGGCATGGGGCCGGACATTTCTGTAAAGTTTGGTGAGTTTTCGCCCATGGGAAGTATGACTTCCTCGGAAGAAAGAAGAAAGAAAGAATTCCTAGGAATACAATAGTGTCCTGGCAGCTTAGCTGCCCGGACCCTAACTAACCCTAACCCTTACCCATCTTATCTAATCAGTTAATCAGTTAGGTGAACATAACGGGCATGTTTACAATTGTGGCAGCTGTGTTTCTTTTCTGCAGCTATCTCATTTTCTTATCTTAGCCTACTTAGTAAAACTAGCAGGCTAAGTTTGTTTCAAGTTTCAGAGATTTTTATTTTCACAATGGTGTTTGTTTAACAATGATGACAACAGCTCCCATGATCCCATGCTACTTCCTGACATCACCAAACTATGTCTCTTGTTTTCATTGTTTTGAATGAGGGAACCTTCATACACACATACTGTGCATTTAAATTAACTAAAAGCAAATTACATGCATGTTAAGAAAAACTGACACTGTATAAACTCTTTAAAATGCTTCTATGTGTATCAAACATGCACAACAATTTACAGTAGCTCTGCTTGTAACTGTACACCAAGCGCTTTTGTATCTGAAGATTCAGATTGTCAGGCAATCCCACAGAGGATTTCTCTGGCGGGACTATTCTGGCAACCACGTTGTTTGTTTGCAGAGGAGGAGAGGAAGACTCCCTGCCGAGGGACAGGATATGGTGCACATATACACACTAATAGATATAGACATGCACAAATGTCTGCATGTTCACAGTCCCGAACACAAATCATTATATGTACTGTAGTACATATGCGCGCGTATACACACACACACGCACATGTGCACACATACATACACACACACTCACGCACGCACACACACACACACTCTCCTGCCCTGGTCAGTGATTCGGCAGCAGGACTTGCAGCAGGTGTTTTGGCCGTGTCCGTGACTTGAACAAAATTCCACAGTGCTATATAACTGCACTGCTGTGAAAGCCATGGACATGACGCACAACACCGTCTGTCCGTGAAAAAATGCTTAAATTTAATACATATTTTTAGCTGGTCTTACTGTATTGTGCATTTTACATTATCAGTTTTTCATATTCAGCTCAACGTTGATGCTAATTATTTCACAATTACTCTGCCAAGCACTAAAAAAGACACTGCTAATCACTCCTCTCCACTTAGACATGCCAGCACTGCTGCTCTCAAGGCAAAAAACAAATGACAAACCAGAGTTATCATTATATTTTTCATCTCCATGTGATATTTATCATAGACATTTTTATTAGACCGATAGCCTTTTTTTCTCTGTGAAAATGTAACACACCCTCACCTACCACTATAGCTCAGTGGATAGTGCCTCCACTGATCATTAACAGAGGCCGATAATGGTAACGGATTAGTTAGATACACAGATACAGATACAACATATATATATTCCTCATCTTTGATAGGAATGCTTGAATTCATGAGCCATTAAAGGCTCAGTGCTCAATTCAATACACTGAAGGATACCAGCTGCTACAACCTTACTTGGGTTAGGGTTAGGGTTTTTTCCCAGATCACAATGTGATCAAGTGGGACATGTCCAAACAAGTCTGATCCATGGAGACCTCACCATGAACCTGACTTGGCTCCGACCCATCGAGGCATGGACACAGGACCTTTAGGGTGTCCTGTGGTGTCTGGCATCAGGGCTTCGGCTGTGAATACTTCCAACATATGGGTTATGAAGGAGGAACTCCATAGATCGGATTTGGCCTGGCACATCCCATAAGTCCTTGATCAGATCGGGATCTGGCTAATTTGGAGGCTGGGTCAATACCTTGAGGACTATGTCTCGTTTCTTGGACCACTCCTGAGCAGTTTTTGCTGTGTGGAAGGGCGCACTGCCCTGCTGGGGGGGAACTGCCATCGAGAGACCCTGTTACCATGAGGGGTTGTTGTTGATCTGTGTATCAAAGCCCAAGCTTTCCCAAAAGCACATTGCGTTGTAACAAACTGATCAATGATATTCACTTCACCTGTCAGTGGATGTATTGTTTTGGCTGGTTGGAGTTTAAATCAGCTCTTAATGCCACATTAGACAAGGTGTACTACATCATGTGAAGAAAAGCTTTTTTGCAAGATATTCATCATTTTCCACGCTTTCAGTTAAATGTCAAGAGCTCGGAGGAAATGGGTTAGTAATTGTCAGGATATGACCACATGTGACATTGTGACTAAATTGTTTTGCACAAGCTGTTTTGCAGAATTCATTGTTTTCGACCATATGGCACAATTTTACAAAGACCTTGGAGACTCATTTACAGTCTGAACAGGGAAAGTGTGATAGCACAAGGTTTTTTAAAAAAAAAAAGCACAAGGTACATAACTAAACATCTAAAAGAAGTGTGAGCTCATGGAGCTGTCCTCAATGCCCTGATAATCCTGATTGCTCGGAAGATGAGCCAAGCATTGAGTCAGAACCACAGTCATAGCTGATAATCGAGCACTGATGAAGCTCTTTTGCATGATGACGGCTCCTGTTGTCAATATCGGCTCATTGTGGACCTAATCATTATTTTAGATTTGTTACAGAATTGCAGGCTGTGCTGATTGCATCATTTTGTATTGCGTGAGGTGTAATCAGCACACTTGCGCCATTCACATATAAGCAGGCACCCTCGCTTGCACCGTTTCCTTTACCCCTCTGTTAGTATCTCCTTTCCACTCTCAGCACATTAAGTGATAGCTTGTTAAAGGTTTATAGATCTATCATGGGGTCAAGAGGAACAATTATCTTGGAAATCCTTTTCATATCCTTCAGCGAGGCATCTTTACTCATAGCTTGCATCAGCGGATTAATCTTTTATGAGAATGCTCATCAATACACTGGTACCAGCAAAAACAAACACACACACATACATATGCAGTTTTCTGCAGAGGTAATCAATCAGTCTTAAGAGAGAGAAATAGCGATGAATGTGAGAAGAAGAGGCTGTTTTTTAAGAAGTATGGGAGGCTTTTGATGCAGTACTCCCTGCTGCTCTCTGTGGATAGTCCATCTCCAAATTTCCTGAACAGAGCTGCCTCTGAATTACTGAATGAGAGTGCAGTCGTTCCCTCCGGCTCTGTCTCAGTCTCAGTCTAAGAAATGGCCGATGTTGGACATCCCTGTACAGGGATCTCAAGGCTACAAACAGCTTCCACGTTAGAGCAAACCAACCGGCCGCTGTGCAGTGCTAGGAGGATAAATGTGGTAATCCACACCATTGACTATTGACAACGATAGAGGAAAAGGCAAAGACATTTCAGTGGATGATGTAAACTGAATATATATTTGTTTCCCCTGCATTCTTTTGCAACACACAGAAGAGTACTTTTTAAAAAGATTTGTGAAACTGCGCTCTTTGCGAGGTACCAAATAGTAAGACTTCGACACGCGAGGCAGTGGAATGAAACTCTGAAAAGACCGTCTGCCACTGCTAAGCTCTTTCACTCTTCTACAAAAGGCTGCACTCCTGAGCAGTGACATCACATCTCTCCATGCAGAAAAAAGAATGAGTTGGAATGGGTTTCTTAAGAGGGACTTTGCAAAAAGAAATGTATTTTAATACTTGGCTCTGTGCAGAAAGTGTACCTTTGCGGTACACTTCAAGCTTTCAGTATAATTAAAAAACATAAAGCCTGTTTGGGCCTCATTATCTCGGGTATCCAACTTAATTAAACATCGATGTGCACTCACTGCCAATGTCACTGCAGAAACTGATATAAGGGGGAAATAACAGGTTGATTTAACCGTTTAAAAAGATGAAGAGCGGTGGACAAATCTAGTGGAAACAGCACCAAGGTTTGGGGATTGTTTGTCAAATCAGGACCTGGAAGATTCATCATCAATATGAAACTAAGAACTCTGTTTTGGATCAAATTTCAGTCATTCCTCTCAGTGTTGAAGTGTGAATAGCAATCTGATACACAAGGGAGTCGAAATTGGAATGACTGAAGAATTTGTGGGATTAAGATTTCAGGTGAAAGTCCAGAAGTTGTGGCAAGGCCTGAAACAAACAGCTGATTGTTCTGGCTTAAATCGACCCTATAAGAGAAGAAGGAATTTCTACAGCATTTTTAATAATTGGATGCTAAAATTATTAAAATGTTGGTGTTCATTTCTCCATTGGCAAGTTTTAATCACAGACCTTTGAGAACATCTGATTCAGTTCCTCATGTAAATGCTGATTATTTCAATAACGCCAAGTTAGAGGGTTCCTTGTATTATTCACAGCAGTAGTTATCTCAGAATCTCTTTCATACCAAAGAAAAATTGGTATTTTACTGAAATATCTAAAACGGAACTAATATACTGATATTAATGATACCCAGCCCCAACTGCCAGCCATGTCTGAGTTTTCTTGGATAAATAGACTGAGCATCCTTGGAATAACTTCACTGATTTGCTTCCATCCAGGATGAGCTTTAATCCCGCGTCTGGGCAACTGCCCAAGAGAAATCTCTACAAATGCAACAACGTTTGAACCTGTGTCATCTTCATTCTTACAAATATACAGGCTGTGCGGACAACAACGAAAAAAACAAAACAATGTACTGTGTGTCCTGTATGTCAAGTAGAGAATGGAAATACTTGTAATCCTCCTTGAACGCTGTTTCCATACGTGCTTTAGCAGTGTGTGTTTGAGGATTACTGTGGTGAACTACAAGGTGCAGCTGCTTCTATGTACATTCCTCCGCTTATAACTACTAGCAGATTGTTGAAATAAAGGCAGAATTAAGAATTTGTGGTCTTGAACACTTCATCCAAATCTGGAGCAGAAGTGAGTCATTTTCAGTTCTGTCTAATTATAAACCAAATAAAGATCATCTACAGAACACAAACAGTTTTCAGGAATATATAAATAAATGTCAAACCTAATAGCTGCCAGTCATTGCTGAATTCTTCATTGATCATAGGGGCTGCTGCTCCACCTGCACATGTCAATTTGTCAAACATGTCAAGGGAGCAGCACCCTGACTGCTATTTCAAACTTGCTCTGATTGGCAAATGTTGTATTGCCTTGTTAAAATGACTGACAGTTGGGAAATAGCAGGAAATGTTAGAAAGAAAGAGGTCTGTCCTCTTTTGTTTAGCTAAATATTGTTATATGCCGAGTATTTCTGGATTTAAATAGAAATCCTTTTCAATGTTTTTTGTCTGACAGTATCATATTCAATTTACCACAACATCAGCAGCTCTCTCTGCTGTGCTTGTTATCAAATAAATCCATCTACATCTACCTTGTCCACCTTCTCTGTAACCAGGAGAGATGAGGAGGTGGAAGATCTTTAATTCTTCACTAAATTTGAGCTTTATAGATAAAACTGTCATGATGATGATGAAGGATTAAGCCAACAAGGAAGTACTAAATAATGTCTGTTCCTCAAATGGCCACTTGAGGCTGGCTGCAAAAGGATTGTAAGTCAATCCCTATAAAACCCCATGTTAAAATGCTTAACCTTACAGTAGAAATAACATGTTTACAGCATTTGTGGTGTTGGTGCCTTTCAGAGGATTGTCAATGCAAATTTCAGATAAATAATGAAGCTTGCTGTGCTTTGATTGGCTAACAGACCACAGAAAAGGGACAGACTCCACATATTCTATGAACAAACTCATGCAACTAATGTTAGGTGACATTCGCCTCTCTTTATGCGTTGGCAAAGATAGCTTTTTAGCCATAGCTAGCTTGGTAGCTTCCAGCTAGGTGGGCAAGTTTACCTATCTAGGCTCTTTTGGGGTTTTGGGTTTTCATGTTATTTTGGCCTGTGCAGAGTGATCGCAAAATTAAATGCAATTACTTTTTTAAATCAGCATTATAAACTTATATGAACACAATGAAGCGAGACCATTAGCATGATAATGTGACTGCACTTGAAATTAAAAATTTAAATGCCGAATTTGTGGGAATATTTATTTTCCATTTTGCAGCATCTTCTTAATGAATCCTCTCATAAAACATGCAACTCTCTTGAAAAAACACAATCATTTGTTATGCATTGGATGTCAGTGTTAATGCAAATGATGATACTGATATCAAATTGTAATGTTGAGCCTAGTGTGCAAAATGCAGTGCACAGACTGCAGTGACATTAAACTAAATGTATTCAAGTTGTTAATTTGCATGCATAAAATATCTTTAATTTGCAGCGTAATCACTAACTGATATCCAACTTTATATAACCAGCCTGTGCTGATGAACACTCATACATAAGAGTGCAGGGTATAAAGTTGTTCTCACCACTGGGCTCTCCATGATGCCTTTGAGGAAGATGAGGTCCAGGTCATTGGCAGTCGTGGAGCTTGTGCTGTCACTCAAAGTGTCCAGGGCCTGATGCATGGCTACAAACACACACATGGGAAAAAAAGAAAGTTTATTTTCTCTCCGCTCCCCTCCATATGCTACAGTTTCTCATGGGAAATAGACTGAAGAAAAGGCAAGGAAAGAGCGAGGGAGAGCATGTTTACAGTAGTTCACACTACAGGGCTCAACAAGAGGAGGCGGGAGGGAAAAGTGAGCGGGAGGGAGGGAGGTGGGAGGAGGGAGCTGCCTCACATCCTTTCCCAAGCAATTTCACCTCTGTCACTCACCCTCCTCTTAAGTCTGTCAGGAGTGACAGTATCTTTCTCCCACAACTTCCGACTTCCTCCCTCCAACACAATCACAAACACACACACACACACACACACACACACACGCTTAACACAACAAAGTTCCTGAGAGAAAAAACATTTTCACCATTACTTTTTGTGTTCATCAGTTTTTGTAAGCTTGCACCAAACTATAGCAAACTGTCTGAGAGATAAGAATAAGATAATTTTCTCTCGTTCAAGGTGCAGCCTTGATGTTAAGCACATAAAAGGAATTGCATGCACACACACACACACACACACACACACACACACACACACACACACACACACACACACACACACACACCCTTATCTCAAACATGTAAAATCAAACTGCTAAACCACAGACGTCACTTAATAAGACGACCAATCAATCAGCAGACGCAAGGTGGCGTCAACAATTCGATGGATGGTTCGGTCTAGCCTCAAAAGCATCTCCACTGACTGGGAGTGTGACGCATTAAGGTGCAAAACACAGTGGCATCACCTACCAGCAGGCATTAATCACAGCAGACGTGACTGTCAGAAGAGTGGGCATTTTTATTTTGCTGTAACTCACTCAGAAGACACTGAGGCCTTTGTTTTCCAGAGCTAAAAATACAACAACGCTTTTAATTTTCATGAAGCAGGCAGACTGGTGGCCTGTAACAGATCCTGTGCGACCCACGTCACAGGTCTCATGTCCTAATAAGGGCATAAAAGAGCATTAAGGAGGTGATTGGTCTAATTAGATGGCTGCTAATCAGTTTTGCGTTTGAAGATGTCCCAATTTCTGTGGACTGACTGTGAACACATTGGAAACAACCAAACAACAGGGTGACTCCCAGCTTTAAAAAAAAAAAAAAAGCAACAAAAAACTGAGCTAACAAGCTAAGAGTAGCTACAGTCATGGCTGTATAAAACAACACGGCTGTATGGCTGTATAAATCTTGTTATATGCTGCCACTCTGTATTGTCAGTACCAAGTAAGTGACCAATTCTTACGTACTGCACCTTTAAATAAGTAATCATAGATCATACAGACCCCCTGCACAAATAATGTATAAATAAATCAGGGTATCTTCCTCTCATTGCTGTTCTTTGGTTTGGAATCCATAGTATTTACACATATCTGATTTAAATAGTTTTTGCCTTCAGCCATAGTGACATGCGTCAGATACAAAATAAATCAGGAAACCATTACAGGACTGTACATCAGTAAGTTACACACATTTATCAAGTCATTCATACTAAGATGCTCACGATTATCTCAATTCACAATTACCACATTTACCATAAAGAAAAATTACCACTTGTTATTTATTATTTTAATTGTTCTGTATAACAAGTGGCAATTAACTTTTTTATCCCATTCCTAAATGACAGAAATGCACCTCTGTGTTCTTCCGATCGAGCTCCCATGAGTCTCCTGTGCACAGTAACAGATCATACGAGATCGATGGTCTGGGTACATTAATAGAGATATCCGTGCGTTTAGAGTGACCCATGGTACAACGACCAATAGATAACAAGACTCTACAGCCATTCCAGCAGCTCTGTGAAGCTATTCCTTGGTAAAAACAGTAGGGCTAACACCAGCATGGTAACAATAACAATGTCAACATGCTTCCATGTTAAACCTCTTGGTTTAACAGTACAACAGTTGCTAATTAACCCTAAACACCAAGTGCAGCTGAAACAAACTTAAAGTATTTGCACATACACTCGTAGTATTTGGGAAATTTGACATGATGATGGTGCTACATGAAAAGTTAAAGGGTCTACCAATTATAAATTTTGGTGTGTTTACCAGTCTTGAGGAGTACTCCATATATGGGAAAAAAAGTAGTTCAAAGCTTTTTGCATCTCTCTGTGTGCTGTGTGTAGTCTGATAAACTGCCAGTGATGTCACTCAGTGGTGAAAATTGCATTGTAGGTAATGTAGGCACCAGGATTTGAAAAGTGATTGAACTTGATAGGCAGAGCCAAAAATATCACCTTTTTCATTCTATACATTCTTCTTCCTTTTCAAAAACTGGAGCCTACATTACCCACAATGCAACAACACTGAGAACACTGTAGGCAATTCGGATTACATGCAGCTTCCTCTCGAGCCACAACAGGGTCTATACTAATTTTTGTACTTCCCGTGACCTGTAAATGGGAAATGTAATGGAAATCCATCGAACAGTTGTAAAAGGCATCACACTAAAAATCAAAAGTGTCCTAAAAATCTGATTTATCCTTTGGGGACCATGACTGTCTGTACAATACTGTCTATTGTCCAATTTTAAGGCATTCCGCTCCACAGCTATTGAAATATTGCCATCCATTCGATGCCAGTAGCATTGCTAAAAAACAATAAACTATTATGAACTAGTAAATAAAGTTTTCAATGATCCACAGAAACTCACTCAATGGAAGAATTCACATTTTTTTGTGTGAAAAAGTACCCATGATTATTTAGGAAGAAGTCTCTCTAACCTGAAGCACCATTACTCTATTCAGCGGTTTCATTGATGTACAGCCCGAAGCTGCTCTTCTGACAATAAACAGCAAAATTACTTTGTGGAATCAAACAACATCGTCTCCAACAGAAAATGTTCTCTAATTCCCTTACTATTATCCCTTTTATCACCAAACCCACGGCTTTCAGTTGGTTACTGTAGAGAGAAAACACAAGTCAGTGAAGAGAAGAGTGAAGAGAAATAAAAGTTTGTTCATAGCTGCTGTACATTTGAACAAGATAATATATCAGTCACGGTTAACACAAAACACAAGGGGTGTGTGTGTGTGTGTGTGTGTGTGTGTGTGTGTGTGTGTGTGTGTGTGTGTGTGTGTGTGTGTGTGTGTGTGCGTGCGCAGCAGGTCTGTCAAGAAGCTGGCAGATGATTTATGTTTCTTTTGTTCAGCAGAGCGCAGTGGGAGTTTTTTTTTTTATTAAGTGCTTAAAGAGAAGTGATGAGGTATGAATATTTTGAAAATGAACAGAAAACTATTTTTGGTTTTCTTCTGTGGTATTCTGGAAGTCTTTTGACATACACACTTGCTGAATATCTATATCTATCCATATCAGTAATAAAGACATTGGGAAAAGATTAAAAGAAAGATGCAAGAGGCCAGAGCAAGATGACCTTGATTTACACTGTCCATCCGCCCTCTCTCTGAATAATTAGATAAGTAAATTAAATAAATAATTGGACAAGTCTTCCGCAGTGAAGTCTTGTTTTTCTTCTATTTTCCCATGAAGAGCGGCTCTGCTCCAGCAGGAGAGTTGCCAGATATGCGCCTGGCACAGAATATCAGACCAGCAGGCTCGGCTTACAGGTCCTGCATAATTCTGTTTAATCACAGCAACTGTACGCTGCTGTGTTGCCACATCGGCACTTTTCCCGATGTTGAGCTTCTCTCTGCTTCGCCTTGACATTAGTGGAGTTATTTCTCTTTTTCACATTGTTAGTCTACTTTTCACTTTCACGTTGAGGCCGTTTTTTCTGGGGGGGGGGGATTCTTATACTTTCTTTTACATGCCCATATCATCTGAAAGGAAACATATTACGCTCATTTTCAGGTTCATAATACTATATTGAGTCACTACTTGAATAGGTTTAAATGCTTTGAAGCTCAAAAAACACATCAGTTTTCTGGTATTGTCCAGTGCTGCAGCTCTGTATTCCCCTCTGTCTGAAATGCTCTGTTTTAGCTCCTGTCTCTTTAAGCCCCCCTCCCTCCTGAATACCCAGTCTGCTCTGATTGGCCAGCTCACACATGCCTGACCCAGCATTGGTAATAGCAACAACAGAGCAGCTGTGCCAAATTTGTTCTTAAATGTCAAACTAGCCGCTAGGCATAAATTATGCAAATGTGTGACATGGCAACAATTGGGATGTCACAATGTCACAGAATTAAAAATGGGACAATTGACGAGGTGTTTCAGGAGCAGTGTTTCCCGTAGGAGAGAGGAGCTCCAGTTTGACCTGTCTAACTTTTACATGCATAAGAACCTATACAAGACTGAAGGAAATGAAAAAAATGAAAAAGCATAATAGGTGTCCTTTAACATGAGAGTCAGGAGAAGGTGTGAAAGTTTCTGAAGAATAATAGCCATTTTTCTCATTGCTGAGTAAGCCTGAGGTCTTTCTATTATTCATAGAGATTATTAAAAATCCAACTTGTCCTCCTTCTGGGGTCTCGCTGCCCTTCCTCTCTCTATATACATGGATAAACAGGTTTACCTTCCTCATTTCACTGGAGGGCATCCAAGAATAGATGACAGAGGATTGGCTGTGCAGGTCAAAAGTTTACACAGGGAGATGTGTGAATATCATACAGTATTTATTTTCTACTTTTCTAGCTGCACATTTAAAAAAAAAACAAAAAAAACTTCCTCTTTAGCATTCAGGCAGAGTATCTTATTCCATATAGCACTCTGTCAAAGCCATCTTCCCTCGCATAAGCCTGCATATAAAACTGCACAGCCAGGATCAAACTACACTTTTTTCTTAAATCATAAACACTATTGATCTTTTCTCCGCTCGTGTGTCATACCTGCTTCAAAGTGGCACGTAGACATTTGCGTAATAATAAACTCTTTTTTTTTTCTCATCCTCTGAGCCTTTACAGGTGAGAACCCAGGCAAAAGTCATTTTCTGCTTCGGTGAATCCAAATTCCCTATACTGCAGACTGTAACCTGATACCATTAGAGGACTCCATTTAGCAAGTGAGGGTTTAAAAGCCTGAAAAGGGGACTCAGTTGTGCAGACGGACTGAACCAGCTACATGTACATGTGCTCAACAGAACACACTCTTCAGTGGGAATGATGTAAAATTCAAAGCTCTTTTCATGCTTGAGTACATGTTGTTTTATTACAGTACTGGACTTGGCACAAAAAAGTTAGCAACTAGAGAAGAAAGCCGACAAACATGTAATGATTCATTCAGTTTTAACGCTGCTTTAGAGAAAGGGTAAAACGCTACTGTCAGCAATGTGTCATCCAGTTAATACAAAGGTACAGTAATAACAGACTGCAGCGGTCTCCTGCATCACCTTTTGACAAAGATTACCAGAATAACAGTTTCCTGTAATCACAAGGAACCTGAATTAAAGTGAAAGGCTTTTGTCTCTTCAAGTCTCATCTGAGCACGACTTCACCTCCAAAGGAGAATTCTAATTAAACTCAATGTCACGGAGGCAGACAAACAATCTGGGCTGTTATTGTTTGTGGTTAAACCACAGCGCAGGAACATGAACCTTTTAGCCGGTTCTTAGTGAAGGTTGTTCTGTTGCTATGTAGCGGCGGTCGGCGAGGGAGGGAGGGTGGATCAGGGGAGAAAGAGATGTGGGACATGTGGTTGTGTTGGTGTTTCTTCTTGATGAATCCACATGAGGGTTCAAACACAGGAGGAGTGCCGTGTGCAGCTGAATCCTCTTCCTTTCAGTCACAATAACACATTTTTGTCTGATGAAATTTATTGAGATACACAAGTTGGCTGAAAAACACAAATACAGTAAATATTCTACCCAGAAGCATTATGGGAAGTGACTGAGGCGCGATTAAATAAACAGGTGATGAGCAGACCATGACCATCACAGAAAGTGTAGTTTCTTGTTTTGTGGTTTCCACCAGCTCTCAAGAGGCTCTTTGGCTACTAGTTGATATCTGAGTTTGTCATTTGTCTTGACAGGAAGTGAATTTGCTTATAGAGCATTTTTTCTCAAAAATGATGTTACGTGTGCATTAATAACCATATGAATGATTTTTTTTTCAGCCGTACATTAAATTAATAAGCTATAAAGCTCCATAAAGTCAAGGGCAACTGCAGATTGTCTGCATTCTTTGTGATTTCATCAATAAACGTGGCCCCTTTCACATGTCACTTTATACATTTACTACAAAAATATTGATTATAGGTGGAGTTCATTGATTATTTGTTATTATTTTGTTATTTGTTATTTGTGGCTTTTTGATGGCGGTTTTATATTTGGACCCATTTAGTGCAATGTATTGTTCTCGTGCGGTCGTTTCTGAGGATGCTAAAACCACGTTAGCTAGCGGTCTGCAAACTTTATCTCTCGAGAGGGAGTCAAACACAGTTTCACGGTGTGTTAGAACATGGATTAAATTTACACCGGAATATCCCTTTAACTATTTTGATAAACTGGTTAAAGTAATCTCTTCAAGGAATAGAAAAATGATGAAAAATTCTCTGATTCCAGCTTCTTAAATGTGGATATTTTCTAATTTCTTTACTTCTATGTGACAGTAAACTGAAAATCTTTGGGCTGTGATGAAAAAATACTTTTGAGGACATCATCCTAAACTATGAAAAACACTGATGGACATTTTATTGACCAAACAACTACTTCAATAATCCAGAAAATAATTAACAGGTTAATTAACAACAAAATGAGTTCTTAATTGCATTCCTAATTTTAACTGCTTTATAGTAACACTTGCAAATGCTTTGTAATATTGTAATATTTGTAATATTGAGATGAAGATCTGTGTTACTGAATTCTTAGGCCAATACATTGGCTGCATGCAATTCAGACAATGTCACACAAATATGCAAGCAGGGAAACAGGAATACAAGGGATAGGACCCAAATGCCGACTTCAGAGGCAGAGTTGCAGAGCTGGTACACTGAAATGATTTGCAAAATATCACAGTACAAAAGGCTTACTGGATGCTGTAGGCAGGTAAGGGTAAAGACCAGAAAAGGCTCTAACGGGCAAAGAAATCCAACAAAGAGCAGGCAAGATTCAAAGGTCGGATAAACAGGCTAGGTCCAGACATGCCGAATAAAGATCCAAAAACTTAAAGGAGACCGTGTGACGCACAGAACAAAAATGAACTGGCACAGACAGAGGGGAAGACACAGACTAGACACACTGGGGAGGGAAGGCTAATGAGGAACAGGTGAGACCAATCAGGGCTGGAAACAGGAAGGAAGTGAAGTCACGACTGAATCCTCACCCAATCGATTTGATAACTCACCTCAATCTAAGTTTTTGTCATGGTTTTGGGTTTTTAGTTCACTTATTTCCTGTTTTATTTTGTTTTTTCCTCATGTGTCATGTTTCGTTTTACATTTCCTATCATTTGGATTGCATGTATTCGTTTACCTGTCCCTCACTAGTCTTCCCTCCCTGTGATTTTCCCACACTTTTTGTCAGTTTGTTTGTTTCTAAATGTCCTAAACTTTATTATAAGTCACATATATTTCTAACTTAAAAGAAAAATTGATTCAGAACAACTTGGTGAACAGAGCTAGACCGGCATGTCAGTGATGAAAGACAGCGGGATGAATGTGAAATTCTGAAGGAACAAGACAGTAGCAAAACACCAAAGCAAAGTTTCATCAAACACTGTCTGAAAAACTCCTTAAACACGATTAGTTCGAACTATTTTCAACACTATACTCTTCTGGCTTTCTTGATTTACACCATTTGGGACTTTTAGAGGTCTTGGATTAATAATCCTCTCACAAAACCATGACGAACTGTATATTCATAGGTGCCAAATCTGTGTTATCGTGATTCTACCACAAAATATATTTCAGTCTGAAAAATTTACTTCATTGTATGCCCAGATTTACACTGAATAGGACCTCGAAAGTCATTCTTGAGAGACCTGGTGGTAATTAATCAGGATATGCTCAATGATAAGGTCAATGTTAAGCTTCTGAGTGTGCAGAGTGACTCCGCAGAAATATCACCTGCTTTGTCCTGTGGAAACACTGACAGATTTCGAAATAGACTTCTCCTCAAAAACTCATTGATATTCTCATTGTCTCTTGAACACAATGATGGAAGTTACGGCAGCCTTATTCTCTGTAAAAGAGGTATGTTACTGATGAAATCAAAACTATGTCAAATCGCCAAAGTCACCTCTCTAAATTAAAATACTCCTGGGCCTCGACAGACTTTATTAAATACTTTAAGGTTACTCTTAGATTTGATTCTGCTCCCTGCTCTCCAGCAAAATATAATTACCATCAATCCCTCAGGAAGCAAAAGATGAATGTCTAACACAGTGGTGGAGAATTATATGAGATTGGACTTTATTCCATTGTGTGTACCACAACCGATTAATCATTTATGACTAAAATACAACGTTAATTCATCCGTTCACGGCATGTAATCCAGTTTTTTCCATCTTGATGTCCTTGCAGAGTGCAATCAGTCTGAAGTATTTTTTTTTCTCCATTTCAAAATGCATGCAGAAAAGAATCTATTACAACTAAAGAACACTGCTCTGTGGATGCGTGTTCAACTCAGGGATAAGTCAACATCCTCCTCATGGAGCATCGCTGACAGGCTTGGCTCATCATGACAAGTTCAAAGAACGTTGTGTGAAACCATGTGTGGGCACATCCATTGTGTAATGTACTTAGTGCAAGTTGAACAGGCTTAGCTTTCAAATAAAAAAGCTGCCCTCAGTTGGTTAGCTTACTTATTTGAAATATCTGCTGTGCAAATGCAGTTGTAGCTAGTGTAAACCAACTGTGATAAAGTTTCGAACACTTGAGGTATTACGTCACATCTTGGGTTTTTTACAGCAGTGACTATTTTTGGATAACGGGGTGGGCCTGGGGAGGATAGCATGATTGGATCTGTGTTTACAGATGTAATAAATCAAGTGAGAAGTAGGGTCATTTGTTCATAAGCTTACATACAGTCAATCTTTTGCAACCATTTAAGGCATTTTCACATGGGCCTCTCCATATCTATACAATAAATGAGTTGTAGACTAGGGGTGTAATTATACATCTATTTGTACTAATTTATGGATTCAATGATCCAATGTGAACATGAAAATTCCATAACATTTTTACAATGCACGTTTATTAAAATTCCTCTGGCGATTCTGTGTCACCTTGTCTCGAAGCTCACTTCCTAACTAAAACATTTGAACGGTGATAGTGCCAGGCAGTTAATGTCAAGCAGCTGTTTCTGTTTCATCAATGTCAGGCTGAACAAATTTGCATGACACTCAACGCAGCGTTCTGTTTAGAGATACAGTGACTTAAACCAGCTGTGAGTTATATAATATATTATAATAATATAACAAGTATAAAAACATGATGTATTATTTTAAGCTATTAGTAGAGGAAAGGTCTGCTAGCCACTAAGCTAATTCATGCAATGTGAAATGCCACTTGATAGCCCCCACCATTAGCCTTGTAGTCACATAATTTTAAATTGCCTGAACTGTCCAAACTATTTGGAGTTACAGTTACAGCCAAATGATTCAAGCAAAGCTCCCTTAGACCACTTGAATTGATTGTAATAGTGTTAATGTTTGATTTCATTTTGATGCAACTGTTGGATCAGTTGTTTTTTTGACACTTCTGTATCTTTCTTCACCAAGTGGGAGATATTGCTACAGAGTTGGAGGCTGACCAGAACAGTTTTTCCAACTCAGTTGCTCATAATTACAGTCTGTGACTTGAAAACGGCATAAGAATGATTGAGATCATTTTCCCCTCTAACAGGTTCAATAAAGATAACAGGAGTGTGAGAGTGAGAGTCAATCAAGTGTGTGTACACGCCCACACAGTCCTCAGAGGACATCTAATCAGCCAAAATAATTGAAATCACTCGTAATGTGGATGTAGGTGTACTACGGATGTTCAGGGCCATAAACTTATCCAGGCGAGCTGAACACCATCGATCATATGCATTGCCTATATAAGGAGTTAGATTTTTGTGCCTGTGTTGTCGTTCGTAGCGGAGAGGATGGTGTTACATTCAGGACGGCTGCAGGGTTTGTTTCGAACAGTGGTCTCAGACTTACGGACCCATCGTATGTGTTTTATCAATTATGGTGTTTAATTTCTGTGTTTCATCAACAATAGCATTTTACTTTATTCTTTTACTCAAGATAGAGCTTTCCACGTTCCATAGTTCATATTTCATGTTTCTTAATTCTTGCTATGACAAGTACTATATGAATAAAATCTTATTGTACATACATTGATTACACATCAATGTATTGTGTTTCAGAGATATCTGCTGAAGTTAGCATGCTAACCAGCTAACCTCGGCCCGTCCTGTCTTGTTATACCACTTTGTACCTTGAGTTCCCAACAGGGCCGCTAGCTGCACGGCTAACTGAATTCACTAGCTTGCAACAGCTAGAATTAGCAGCATGTAGCAGTTACCCTGGTGATATTCTCCCTCTTTTTGTTTGGAGTATGAATTTAACAGGTGGCCAAATCTTATATATTGCACCTTAACTCCTTTTTTGAAGGTTTTCATGAATTCAAGACACAGAAAAACAGCCCTGTAACAGTTATTTTGAGCAATTAAAAATAAAAACTTCACATAGCCTTTCTTTTTGTACAGGTTTATAGTATCTTTTCAAGGTCCAGTGTGTAGAAAATGTCATATAAAATTCATAATTATGTTTTCATTAGGGTCTAATCACCTGTAACTAAGAATCGTGCTATGATTAACACAAAAAAGGACATGAGGAGGCAGGCAGAAAAAAAAGGCGAGCAAAGGTAGTCGACACAAGGCTGGCAACAAAAGGAAGGAAATACTCTGGAAGAAGGCAAATCCAAGATTAAAAAAGTTACAACAAGAGGTTGGAAAACAGAACAAGAACACAAGAGACGCATGACAACAACAGATGAACTGACATAGAGTAAGAGAAGGACACAAGCTTAAATAGACAAGGACTAATTATCAAATAAGAAAACAGGTGAACAGAAAAAAAGGTGGGAAAGAGACAAAGGGAGGAAGTGAAAAGCAAGACGTGACACATGAGGAAAGAACTTAAAGATGAAACAGGAAATAACTCAACCATACTCAAACCATGACATGTTGTATTTCTGTTACCTTATAATGACCCTTTTCTTCATAATTCTCCTCAATGGACCTTAAAATTCTGTTGATATATATCACTTTACTGAAAATGTATGTTGTAGGTTTAATAGTATTCCTTATTTGTCCTCTTGAAATCTATTATTGGACTGACTTTACTAGATATTCCGTAATAAACTAAGACATTCTAGTTGAATTTGTGAAAATGAAACTGTCTTAACCATAGCAGCAGTGTGCATGACTGTCTCATGAAAGCCAACATGTCCTGAGGAAACGCTGCAACCCTGACCCATTCTGTCTTGGATAGCCAATCAGCAGGAACAAGGGACTTTAAAGCCACCGGATCGCCATGGTGATGCTTGTTCCAAGCTGGCATGATACAGGGCGTGGGGCTGGATCACCTTATTAGCGGCTGAAGGTCATCACTGGAGACAACAGTTGTGATATTTGTTGACATTTCACAAATGGACAGCAACTCCCATTACACCTCACCCAGATGGCGCAGGCAGGATAATTCCGTGTGAAGTTTTGCAGGGGGAACCGACACGAGCGAGTTTGCCAACCGAACTCCAAACATTTTGACGTTGACTGCACATTTATTTTCCCCGCTGCGGTTAATGAAAGAGCAAACAGAGATCTTCGGGGTGTGACACGGATGAAATAATTGCTGGTGTCACCACATTATCGAATACCCTCAGCCAGAACAGAATTAAATTGTCCCATTCTCTTGAAACCCCGCGATTATCTCTGACAGCCTAATCCTACCAACATGCAGTACTCAATGATCCGTCATCTGTGTTTGACTACTGCTTCATTAGTCCGGTAGGCACACAGAATACTCCTGTGATAGTGTGAGGGGCTTGGAGAGAAGAGAGTCTGCGTGTTGTGTGTGTGTGTGTGTGGAGAGCGAGTGAGAGAGCCACCAAGTTATTTGAAGGTTGTGAGTCTGACACATTCAGGCATGCCGTCTCTGATCAGAACACTGTTGCATATGAATGACCCCCTACTTACTCACCATGAATGTACAATGCACAGGAGGTCTCGCTCGCTCCCTCTTTCTTAATCTCCCTCTCTCTCTCACACACACACACACACACACACGCACACACACACACACACACACACACACACACTCTGAACTGATAGACAGGATGCGAATGCTTTGACAGAAAATGTGATTCATTACGGCTGTCACTGCTGTCTTGTCAGGCTACATTATCAGGCATGGGATATCTTGCAACACTGTACACTGTTTGACATGCAATACACTTGGCAATGATGTAATGATGCTGCTTACTGTGACTAATTCAACATGACTTTATCAAACAGACACAAGTTCATAAATAGATACGGGGAAAAAAAACTATGACCGTGTGGTATGCATCCACATGTATTATTAACAAACTGCATTAATAATGAAGAGGGTGAATGGTACTTCCCACTATCTGTTCATTATCATTCAAACAACAAATACTTCCTTTTACAAAGGCTTTTCCTCTTCTAATGACTTCTTATCACTTCCACACTCGTCTGAAAGTGCACTCCTCGTGTTACAATAAGGCACTCATCGTAATTCCAATAAATCCAAAGAAAATATGGTTTTGTTTTCACTGCGCCTTGCTCTCTCTGCCTTCCTTGCCTCGGGTTCCTGTACATCACATGCTGCCCTGGGTCCTAATCTGTCTCTGCTCATCTTCATCACACTCTGGAGGTTTGGACCGGCGCATCAGGTGCAGGTGCATTGCGAATTTAAAACACAGACTCAAGCCCCTCGACCGCCAACGTGAGCACATTGTCACCTGCTTAGAAAACAGTGATTCAACCGTAGATCACAGCTTCTCCACGCTCTCTCTGTCCATAGCCGGAGAAGTCATCCATCTTATAAACCGTCCTGTATCCCTCACACACAGCAGGTATGGACTCCTTGTGTGCTTACCTTCTCCCCCCAGCTTGATTTCCAGGCCCTCCAGGGAGTTGGCCGAGTCCCCCTCCTCCAGGGAGAGCCTTCCAAACACGGTGCCAGCCATGGTGAACAACACCTCTCCACAGTAACACACCCAGTACGGTATCTGAGGCAGACTGAGAGATCTCCCTCTCTCTCCCTCCCTATCTATCCCTGCCTCTCCCCTCTTTCTGCCAAAGCAGCTCCTTCGCTCTCTCCTCCCTCTTCACCTGCTCTTGACATGAATGTGTATAAGCTATGCCTGGCTGAGCGTCTTCTCCTCCGCATGAATGAATGGAAACGAGAGAGGGTTGTGTGTGCATGAGAAAGGGAAGGGGTGGGGGCAGTATGATGCTTTCTCTTGGAGGATGGAGAAAAGGAGGCAGGGCGATTTCTTTCCCTTCCAGGCTTCCCTGTGGGGGTTAACTGGGGGAAAGAGCAGCAGAAGGTTGGCTTGTAGTAAGTGGGATCGGGAGGCTGTGAAAGAGGCTGTGCGTAGGGGAGTTGACACATATGTGAGAGATGACCCTCCATTACTATAACATCACAGACACAGGTACAAACACAGCCAGCCGTGCAGATGCTCCATTAGTGATGGGTGCTTGCTTGGTGAATTTATATTTGTGCTTTCTGCTTATAAATTCAGGAAATGCTTATCTGAGTTCCTTTGAAAAATGTCTGAATATCTATAAAGGTGACCCTTCTCTAACCCCTCTTGAAGCCAGAGCAAAAAATAGCTTTTTAAATTAAACAAAGACAGGAATTGGTTTGGAGAAACAATCTACAGTGTGTTACTAAAAATGCCAGTCATGCAGACTCAGCCCTCGGCCAGTGTACAAATCAACACTGACTGACAGCCCATTACAAAAACAGAGACTCCACACATATTCTAGCTCTCCGTGGGAAAACGCTTTTCTCCCTCTATTTCTCTATTCGCTAGCTGACAGCGGCAGTTTATTACCACACGATAATACAAAGCTTACTATAAAGCTTTGAGTTTCAGATGTGGTCTTCTATTAACCAATATACTTTTCCCAGACATCTGGCCGCAGCTTTTCAATCTTTTATGTGTCTGGATCAAATGCCCACAGCGATGAGTGAAAAGGGAAATGCATGGCAGCGTGGCTACGTGCCAGTTTAGAGTTTAATGTGGGCACCATTTTTGGCGCTCAAACTAGGAGATTTAAATTGTACTGTCGTCACAGTGCTACATATTCAACTCTGATATCAATATCAAGGCAAATATAAAAAAAAATCCCATCAATAGATCATCAAGATCAAGGGTGTAATACAATTTTTGGTGTTTTAAGCAAATTCAGTCTCATATGTTCTGTACTGGGATCAGTTTTATCAACCAGTTTATATAGCCTGGGTTCCTGTGCAACACATGGTTCACTCTTGGGTGCAGTTGCCATGTTTCAGTTATTTCTCTGACTCCTGCTGTCTGTTGTCAAGTGCCAGACTGAATGTCTGTACAAAATCATTGCTTTAAATAAAAGAAGTACAACATAGTTTTGGGGTAGAAGAAGAGAAAGAATTTAATCTACTGATTTCTTTATTGCCAAAACAAACTAAATAAACAAACTGTCTTTGTTTTAATGACTGAAAAAACAAACTAAACGGAAACTGACCTTAAAGGACAACACAGTTTAATACTGTTTTATTTTGTTTATATGTGGCGCACCCTGCCACCTTTCTAGCTTCAAACAGTGTTCTGGGGACCTTATTTTCAGCTTATTTATTCAGTTATCGAAAACACAAATATTTTGGAGATTGCGTTTTTTTTTCATCTCATTAATGTTAATGTAGAGATTGGCATTTTGTGCGATTTGGCGCCCCCTAGAGTTTCTGAGTGAAGACACCACTGTCAAGTCATTTGTCAGACATAATGTCGGAGCCAACTATAAACAAAACTTATTACGTCACAATGTTATGTGTTGGAAACTTGAATGTGATGGGGGCAGAAACAAGTGACGTGACTGAGGCAGAGTGGCTGCGACAGAAACACCATTCACCCTGTCACAAGACACTGCACCATTGAAATGATTTTGAAGCTGTTATTTTAAGGTTTAAAAGTTATATTATGTTGTTTAAAATTTTTAACAGCAGCCTTGAAGTAGTACAGTCTGCTAACATGAAAATCACAATTACATTTTAATCAGTTATATCAAACACACTTCTTCAAATAGATATTGAATTGGGTCCGACAAAATATGAATTGACCAAATAACTATGGCAGAAAAGGTGATTGCATATTGAACTGCAGTGATTAGCAAATTAATAGATTAGATGATTGAAAGAAAATTAGTTGCCAACTATTTTGATCGTAAATTAATTGTTTCAGACGTCACTTTGGGTTCTTGGAGAATGGGATGAGCATTTTTCACAGTGTTAATATGATGTGATGCAATAGGATATACTCTATCCTCCCCTTAGGCAAATGTTTCTTGGGCTCAGTGTTGCTGCAATAGACAGTTTTCAAACCCCGCCTGACACTCAATAATTGCATTCAGTGATTGAATGTAACTGAGTACATTTACTCAAGTACTGTGCTTGATTCCATTTTTGAGGTACTTTGTTTCTGTTACTTTATACTTCCCCTCCTCATTTGTCAAATATTGTACTTTTTACTCTACTACATTTATTTGATAACTTTAGTTACTAGTTACTTTGCAGATGGTATGCAGCCTCAGAGCCAAAGAAGCACATTTCTAAATGATTTATTTCATTGAAAACATGGATCTGACAATCGGTAGAAAACTATGAACGGATTTATTTAGAAAATCGGAACATAGCGAGCATGTGCGCGTCTGTGCATGCACTCATGCACATTAGAACTACTGGCCTGCAGTGGTGGATTTAACTTGTATGTGTGCAGGGCAGCGAAAGATACAACTGCAAATCCTTCGAGGCTTGACTGATCTAAGGCTGGAGTTTTAGCGCTCCATTAGCCAGCTCATTAAGTCACATTAGAACTCAGGAGATGAGATACATGTCCTGAGTGCGGGAATAATCTTCGGCCGTTTCAGTATCTCCTCCCTGTTCCCTCTCTCTTGATATCTCTCTCTCTCACACACACACACACACAAAAGAGATGCCCTTCGTCATAGCGAGACCGAGCCACTTACCAGAGTCAGAGCTGGATGTCGCCACGGGCATTTTGAAAATTGGTTCCTCCCAGTATCCTCCACCAAACTTGTTAGGTCAACTGCAATGCAAGAGAGTGCAAAGAGAGAGAGAGAAGGGAGATGTATTGAAAACGCTAATGAGGTATTGATTGTGAATATGAATGCAAAATCTCTGTTGTCAGACCACTGAGGCGGAATATTAAGGGTGAAACAAGGGAAGGAAGGTAGAGGCTGTTCTATAAAGAGCAGATAAAAAGACTATTTCAAACAGAGTGTTGCATATTTTATGGCTTGGAGGTTTCTTTTTAGCTTTTTATGGTTCTTTACAGCTATAAACTGTGTTGTCAGGTTGAGGCCCTTCAAATTCAACACACAGGGATCAGTGCGAGTCTAAATCCAGCCATGACAAAGAAAACAAATCCCTCTCTGTCATAATCACAGTCAATGGACTTACGTACGTGCACAGCTCATTCCTCATTTGTCCTAACAAGCTCCCACACACAACAACTGGTATCTAACTTTGTTTAATACCTATAAATAGGGTAGCCGGTTGCTCTGGTAACACCCAAACAGGTTTAGCCGTCATGTCCTTAGGGAATACTATTAGCAACAGCTGGAAAGATCGAGTGAGCCAGTGGGTGAGTGAGTGGGCAGGCCAGCTAACATTAGCTTAGTGAGGATCTCTATTGACTCTAATTGATCTTTTTAACATCAGGCAGCAAGTAAAAGGCAAAAAGCACCACAGACAGGAGACTGGGAAACTAAGAACTTTGTGCACACATTCTGTCCTCAGTGATAATACAAAATATGTCCACACAACCATCATTTTATAAGATATGTCTATACACATGAGAATGCAAACTAGAGATGTAAGGATCCACTTTATTTGGGTTCCAATCCAATTACCAGCATCTGACTGTATGATGCAGTGGTTCTTCCATCGTCAGAATGTTGGCTTTACAGACATTACATGTTGTCTTACTTTTCTGTGTTTCAAGACTAAAATATCTCAAAGCTAGAAACTCGCTCAGTTCCACGTTGTCTTGTGTTACAGTATCGCAGGTTCATTGTACAGTGAAAGGCCGATCTGTATGTCTAACTCTTGGAGACAACATTTACAGAAACTGGGTATCTTTGTACAACAGTTTAATTACTAATTAATTAAAGGAGACCTATTATGCTTTTTTATTCCCCCTTCCTTTAGTGATATAAATATACACATATATATAGGCTCTGGTGCATGCAAAAGACCTTAAATGTTAAAAAAGGTCAAAGTCGGCACCAACAGAAGCTCCTCTTTCCTACAGAAAACACTTTCCCTAAAACGCCTCATCAGCAGTCCCGCTTTAAATTTCATGACTTTCTGACAACACACTATGTTACAATGTCACACATTTGCGAAATGTATGCCTAGCAGCTAGTCTGGCATGTAAGAACGGATTTAGCACAACTGGTCTGTGGTTGTAAGTGGTGCTGAGTCAGTATCCTCTGATTGGTCAGCTCACACACGCCTGAGCCAGCACCGCTCACAGTGTCTCCAGTCATTTTCAGCTTCCAGTTAGCTTCACTTCTACTGTGTATATGGGCATAAATTATGCAAATGTATGACATGGTGACGTAGTGTGATGTCACAAAGTCACTGAATTAAAGGCGGGACTACTGACACGGCATTTCAGGCATTTCTGGAGCAGTGTACTCTGAGGGAGGGAGGAGCTTAGAACCTATTCAAAACTTTGAAGGAATGGGAAAACAATCAAAATGAATATTAGGTGTCCTTTAAATAAAATTATCAAACACCATAGAGAACCTCTAAGTTTAATTATAATTAGACCGAGCAGTGCCAACTGTCGCTATTTGCATGTGAACCAAGGCAAGAATGCACAGGAAAATGTTAGTGTTGCATAATTATCCGTACAACAGTGGACTAGGGATTAAATATCCGTTGTCCCAAGATTCAAAATTAACTCTTCAGGTGATGTGGACTTTGAGAAATACACACTGTGAATAGCAATTAAGGGTTAAGGAGCGGGTGTGGGGAACCTAATTAGGCTGTGTTAAAACAGAGAGAGAAAGAGAGGAAGAAAGGGAGATCAAACAAGTACAATGGTGAGTAAGAAAAGAGCGCAGCTGACGGTAACGATGAGGCCGTGGTATCCAAGGATGCTAATTCATGGTTGCCATGACATGAGCAATCCATGGATCCAAAACGCTGCAATGTCACAACAGGCTCAGAGTGTGTGAGTGTGTGAGTGTGTCAATGAACAAAACAATCATTACTCAGATTTGGAGCGATGAAGCGTCTTCATATGTTCCAGCATTGAAGCAATGAACAGACCAAATGTGGGCGCCAACAAAAAGACAGCTACATTCTAAGTGCTTCACGTCGACTGAAGACTCCCAATATTATGTTTCGAAGTAACTGAATGAATATATTTCTTCCTTCAGATGGAGTCACATTCCTCTTTTACTACTTATCAACTAATATTTCTAAACTGGCTCACCAGGTGACATTTTCCATTAGGAGAGAAACTTTTATCACTCATTTATTTCTTTTCAAGCCTCTCAGTTGACAGTGAATAAAAATTGTAAAAACGTCTCCAGGCACAGCGGTACGTCCTTTTTTATTAATTTGCTTCCCTGCGCAGAGATCAAGCTATTCCCAAATCCAATTTGTTCAGATATTTGCAGGTTTTATGTCATTTTGTCAACGCATCCCAGGGCACCAGTTAAAGATTCATCTTATAAACTGCTAAATGTCAACTTGCTGGAGAAGGGAATATTTTGATTATAATCCCAACATGCTTCATCATAATAGGGCCAGCCTGCTGAAGTCTGGAAGAGATCGGGGACACCTGTATTATTACTTTCCATGGCTCCATCTGATCAAAATCCACTTCAAGATATTTCACAGACTTAATCACACTAATGACATGTTACATAAAATGTATCCTTCCATAAATCTATTTTCCTCCATCCATTAATCCCTTCATTGACCCTTTGTTCAGCCATATGTTTTGTTCCTGTCAATGGATTCCAATCTATATCTAACTCCCACTCTTTGCCTTACGTAATAAATCTATTTTTCCTAACCCACGGACATGTCATATCATATTTGGAGTAGTAGCACTTGAGCTCAGTGTAGCTGACTCAGAGAAAAGCTGTTGCATTTTATAAGTGCCTTTCTTTATGTGTATCAATTCTGGTTGAGTATAGGCGACTTCATTAGGGTTTCAGAGGTAAGTAAGAGTTTTTTTTTGTTTTTTATTCAATCCAGTGAAGGGAGGACAGGCCTGGGCGAATGTATTGTTGAGTGTGTGTACATCATTTTTTCTTTAAGGAAGTGGGTTTGCATATTTATATGTAAGCCAAGCAGTGCCTCCCACCTCATTAGTGAGGACAACAACAGATCATCTGATGAAAAGCTGTGATTACATTCACTGGTGTGACACTGAAGCACACAGTCTTAGACGCTCAAGGACCAGGCGCTTTTGCAAAAGTCTGATCTATGCAGATCAGGTCCTTAATGCTGCATACCGGTCTCCAAGGCTTATCCGTGGTATCCCGTGTTTGCACTGCGAAATGACAGAGCTTGTTAAAAGTATGCAGAGGCCACACGGCCGCTAAGAAGTCAAAGCCGATTGCAGCAGAGCTTGGCCGTGCTGGAGCTGTGCTGACACACTGGGGAGTAGGGGGGTGTTGGTAGAAAGGAGGTTTGAGGGTGGGTAGGATGTTCTCTGTCAGTCTCACTGCCTCTTATTTCATAGAACTGAGGAGGAATAATTGGCCGAGATCTAATGATGGTGCGGTCGTCAGCAGCGATGGCATTTTCTTAGTAATTGGAGGCAATTTCTTGCCGAACCGCCTCAATGTCTACTCCGAGCTGCAACCAGTCATCATTCCCTGTAATCAAGGATTAAATAGGTGTCCTTAATAAGACTAATGTCGAAGTTGAACAGTGCATAAATAAGTGATCCTTCACAGAGGTCAAAAGTGGTCTTTTTGCTGCAGCTGTGCACATTGTGAGCCAGTCCGTCTCTCCAATAAAACCTTGTATACAAAAACTGTCTCCGCTCTCTTTCCCTATCAGTCAACTCTCACACACATACAGTAACACACCCTCACACAGATCTCCATCTCCCTCGCTCCATTCCACAAAGAGAGCAGCTCAATAGTGCAGCTGCAATGACATCACATTTGGAGACCTGCTATCATCTCTGCACTGTCAATCTATTACAACAAGAGGCCAGCTGTTGGGTGCATGTGTGTGTTATTTATCATGCTTTGCCCTCAGATCTATGTATGCTATATTTCTAGACATGTTTGATGTTCTTTACCAGCTAATTCTTTCCAGTCACAGACCAAGTTTAAATGTCTGCGTCATCCAAATCTTACTCAACCAGAACTGAGGGCAAATGTTAAGACTTTGGTGCCTGAAAATATCCCTAAAATTAAAAGGAAATCAGTGCTGCAGCCAAAAAAAGATCAGACGTTCTTTCTACTGTGCTTCTGCTGTCCATTTAGGATAGTCACTTATTTGCTTCAAATTGCTTCTGATCGATTCTGTCTGCAAGTGGGGCTAGGCAATGTATTGATATTATATTATTAATGTGAAATGAGTTTGTAAACCTATCAGCCAAAACATTTAAAGCACTGGCAGGTGAAATAAATCATCATTGATCATCTCTTTACAATGCAATTTTTGTCTGGAAACCTTGGGTCATGGTATTCACAGCATTAGATTTCTCAACTCAGACTTCCTAGATCCCACTCTGATCAAGCAACCATGGGACGCGCTGGGACATATCAGATCCATTGAGGCCCACCCTTGCAACCAACAGGACCCAAATCAACCACAACATTAAAACATTGTTGTGGATGATCGATGCCAGTGGTTTTAATGTTGTGGTTGATTAGATTTGTTGGCATCAGGTCAACAACGCCTTGAGTGCATTGTCACGTTCCTCAAGCTTTTCCTGAATTATTTTTGTGGTGCGGCTGCATGCGCTAGTGTGTAGATGTGCCAAAGAACATCCATATTGAATGTAATCCTGTGGTGTCCAGAGGATTAACCCGGGTATGAAGCAAACCGATGTAATCTTGTAACCTTACCTGACTGTTCTACTTGTTCCAATATTTGCTTAGTCATTAATCATATTCACATTAAAAAGGTGCACAATGTAAGATTTTTAGTTGAAATCATTCAGAAATTAACAACAGAGTCTGAGGAAATAACACTTTTGACATTATCTGCATACCGTTTTGCAGAGATAGCTATTGAAGTTAGCATGCTAAACCAACTAGTCCTGGGCTGTAAGTACAAATAGCCATCTGTAACATACTGTCATATTGATATTGTGGTATTTGCTAAAAAATATTGCAATATTTCATTTTGTCATTCTGTCCTAGCATTTATGAAGTACATTTGATGACATTTCAATACATAGATTTATCATGTTGTGAAAAATATTGCAATATTATTATTTAAGGTCATATCACCCAGCCCCATCTATAAGATCAGCGAGCCTACCACTTGATAAGAAAACAATTTAGAGTTAAAGATTATTGTATAACACATAAGGATCCTCAGTACAGGTTGAGGGAATCATCTATTTCCTTCAAGGTATTTTAAAGGTGGTACCTGCAGACTTCTTAAACATAACAACCACAACAAATCAAGCCTACATCTGACATGGAACATTCTTTTGAAATTGCATCTTCTAACACATTCTGGCCTGAAGCACTGACACATGTGGTGGCCCAGGTGTTAATACGCACAGTGTAAAACGCCTTGAGCTGTTCCCACAGTGAGGCTGCATTGAAGCCTTGAAACACACACACACACACACACACACGCAGACACACACACACACACACACGCACACACACGCACGCACGCACGCACCAGCGACCAAACACGTCTTAATCCACACATGCAGCCTGGCGTCAGGCCTAAAAATAACCCTGTGCTCCCACAGGTTCGGCTCCTCTCATTACTTTACAAGGGAAAACTGTCGTATCCAAGACAACCACAAGCAGCTCTTCGCCTTTTCCCCCGGCGCTTTGCCATGGCAACAAGGGAAAATGCGTAAAATAATAATAAGATGGAGCTAAAATTGGGTCTATTAAAAGGTTTGAAGCTACACTCCAATACAGTGTTGCTTATAAGAGGAAATCAGCGTCATAGGTGGAAAAAAAAGAGCATAGCATTCAATTTTGACAGTGTTAACCAGCCAGAAACGATTTACCATCACTTGTTGAGCTCTATAATTAAATTAAGCAGTGTTTTTACTGTGATTTCAACTCGGTGTATTTAGCACATGAATAGGCTACTTCATTATTTGTTTCTACAGCTCCAGAGCATTAGATATTTTTCCCTTTTAATATTGAGAGTCAGAAGAGTACATTTTCATTAAAATCTCACTTCTTGTTTTCAGTGTTTTATTAAAAACAATAACAGTAAAAAAGGTATGGTAAGTAAAGTCACAAATTCGATTTAAACTTAAACGTGTAATATCTAACATTTTTGTTTATAACATTTTAAAATGAACTGAACTTATTCAACAGAATGTGAAAATGGTTATTTTGAAATCACGACATGTATGCATTGTGTTGTAGACCTGTCCAGTCCAAAGTTCCTGTGCTAGTGGTGTGAACTAACACTGCGCTGGTGCTCTGAGCCTCCAGTCCAGACCACTAGATGCATGGCAAACTGAGCTAACTAGCTAACAGCAGCTACAGTTAGCAGCATATAATGGTTACCATGTGATTTGCTGCCCCCTCTTTGTTTTAAATATGATTTAGACATCAAGCCGTTACATATTGCTCCGTTTAAGGGGTCACTTCTCCCAAACCACGAAATAATATATTTCTCACTTACTCCTAGTGGTATGTAATAACATAAATAGTTTTGTGTTATGTGCCGAGATTTACAAGAGTCTACAATACAATGCAGGTGATTCAAATGAAAGATGATAAGAGATCATGTAGAAAAACAACCCTGTCAGAGTCTGTACTATTCTTGTAAAAATACTATCATAAGAGCTTTCTTTGACTATGTGCCCTGAAGTGTGTTAAAGAAAGCACCAGCTGTCTGTTGTCAAACCACATTTCAGACTAAGCTGTTTTTCCACAGATAATATTAAAGCAGTTTATTCATTCCTGCCTACAGGGGCTCATATCAACACCTAAGTCACTCCACCAGATCAAAATAAAGTGAAGAGGTCTTCTGAAGGAGAGGATGGATTTAAGTGCAGCTTCAAGCTATGTGCAGTATGGTTGAATGATTTCAAAAATGAAGGTGTGTCATTCTCCCAGCATGCATACTGATACACACAACGTGCTACTACTTGGTGGGAAAAGAGCGCTCGCTGTCTTTTTCCTAGGCACACAGATTGAACAATGAAACTTAACGTGCCTTGAAAAGTCTAATCGTAAATGATCAACCAGCAGCTTAACAGATTTGGGACTCATTAGCCACTGCAGCCACATGAGCTACTCAGAGATCCTCAAATCGAGAGTTAAGTTCGCTATCTCCTGTGTAATTGTGCTGTGATGTATGACTCTAAGACTAAAAAGCAACAAATTCTCTTTTTTTAAAAAGGCACATGGCACAAGAGATACCATCATTTATTGACATCCCTTGATGCCCGACATCGAATAAAACCTGATGAACTTAGTGCAGTGGGGCTTCCTTTTCCCTCAGCTGATACAGATTGTAATTAGTGTAATTAGAATTAAATGTCATGTACGTACCACTGTGAAGCTAAAGGACTCGGGCAAGCTGCTGAGAGCCGACCAGGGGGAGCGTTCACAATCACCACCCTGCTGGGATTTCATTAAAGACCCCCATTTTTTCAGAGGAAGCAGCCATGATGGAATAAGCTAAATGAATGTCACTACTTGAATGTCACTCAAGTCTCTTGAGAGTGAAGGTCTGGAGGTTAAAGCCCCAATATTACAGAGAAAATCCACATTTTAAGACTGGCACACTGGCTTGTCTGTGCAATTATTGGCATTTATCAAAAGGGTTAAAACATCTCAGTGGGGCAAAGAGAGGTACAAGTATAGCTAATGTCTCATTTTGAATAAAGAACTGATAAACAGTTTCATAGCCACTCAATTTCCAAACTAAGAACAGACTCTGTCTCCACTGATGGTGAGGAGGCTCTGTAATATTTTCACCCCACCCTAAACCACAACAAACAGTCCAAAAATAAACATGAATTGGATCAGATGATATCGTGTATCAGATCAGGCGTCTGACTGTCTGACACAATCAAAGTAATAACACGATGCCAAGTTGCGTGGCCAGCATGTTGAAGACATTTCCTCCAGACAGCTGATCCAAAGAGCACAGCGTTGTACATCAAACCACCATCAGTAAATTAAAGTTCAGTGCTCGCTGACGTGCAGAAGAGATAGAGAAAGATGTGCGATGCATGCACTTGCTCTTTCAACCAGGCGCCCCGCTCCCAGTTTGATATTCAATTTAAACACTTTTTTTCAGCACTGCCGGCTATAGTATTGTAAGATTATCACATCTGCGTTTTATGAATATAAATAGATCATTGTTGTTATGCCCTAATAACTGTCAATTTGATTTTCAAATTATTCTTTAGATGGTGGAATTTTACAGCTTGACTTTATCCTGCTGGCTTTTTTTGGTTTGACAAGTTTATATAATATTTACAGGAACAAAGAACATAAATCCTTCTGTGATTCACCATTTGACATAAAAAAATAGAAATCAAGTTTGTAACAAAGTTCTTCCCCAAATCCATCCCAAGTAAAGCCTCTTCCTGAATAAAAACAATAAGGGATCTCTGAAAAAGAAAATATCCCCATTACCTCCAATAAATTTGAGTTATACCTCCGGTACCAGTAAGTTGATTGTCTTTGTGCACACTGGATAAGAGTCTGTAAGTGCAGCGACAGGCTACCGGTAAGCTAGCTCTGTCATCTCTGAAGTTTTTTTTGTTACCAAATGTTAGATTTTTACCTCTGGCGATCGCATTTTCACTACAAAAATTGTAAAAGGGGTGTTCATCTGTAAAGATGATCTTGCTGAATAAAACGTGTAAGTATAATAACCCTATGTTTGACACAGAGCTCATTCCCTGCAATAATCCAGATCCCATAAGGAAATGAAAACTTATGGGTTAGTCTACAAAAATATGTCATCCCTGTAGCACCCTAATTAGGGACCTGTGGGGACCATGAATATCAGCAAAATGTGGTGCTGATCTCGCTAGCTGTATTTTATATTTTAACATATATTTAACTGAATAAGTACATTTTTTGATAATTTGGACCATCTGATGACACTAGATGAGAAATCAAGAGTATTCAACCTCTCAGGACCATGAACGTTTGTTCCAAATTCAATGGCAATCCTTCCAGCCCTTGCTGAGATATTTCTAAAAGCGTTGGATCGATGAGACCAACTGAGTTTTTTTTTCTGCCATCCCGGTATGTCTAAAAACATCACATTCGTACATTAAAAATCCTCACAATGCAGTCGTCACTTGAATGACACAGCCTCTATATGTGGAGATCTGTGCCGGAGGGGGTGAGGTGGCAGGTGTGAGAGTAAATGAGCTGATCATTTTTATGAATGACACCACTGAGGTTGGGAGAAGATGCTGAGGGTGTGTGAACTGCTGCGGATTAATCTCCCAGCGGAATCCAGTGTGGACGAGCTTCTGTCTGCAAGCTACACTTGATTAGAATTCCTGTTTGATGCAGTAATTTATCACTCAGTGCGTCAAAGCGGGGACAACTGCACAGTGTCACACTCAGACAGCACTGAAGGTGTTCTTATTAAGAGTTTTCAATATGTGATGTCAAATAACCAGGAAGCCTTCTGATTTCATCTTGGTGAGGATTACACACAGGGATAGCTCTCGGAATTTTTTCAGAATGTGTTAAAAGACTTGTATTAATTCAAGTGTGCATTACTCAGAGGCTCAGACATGTCATGGTCACACTGTCTTTCACTGCCACACTGATATTTTTGCTCTGATTTGATTGAATCTAATATCTCACACAAAATGTATTCAAATGTGAAAGAATTTAAAGTCAAGCATAATTTTTTCTCCTTTTTGAAGTTTAAAGAGTCCAACTTCAAGCAGAGTTCAAATAAGTGCTTAGACAGTGTTCTTATTGAGGCAGAACCAGAACTGCTGATCCTTTAGCTGATACCCAAAGCTGTCAAAGGCAGGGATATTTATGGTAAACCTCCAACTTGCAAACCAGAAACTGATAAGAATGCTGAAGCTTCTTTAATACAGACAAAAGCTTTTTGAAATGAGACTAACAGGTTGTCAATATGATGATTTGTTGTTTCCAAACTTCACATAACTTCACGGACTGACTGATCCACGCTATGTGACTAAACAAATAGACTCATATAGCTAACTAAGTGGCTATTGTGATATATGTTATAGATATATAGAGTTATAGTTTATATTACCTTAGAAGGACTAGATCCATCTTTGAAGGTGCAATATGTAAGAAACGGCCCCCGTCGAATTCATACTCCAAACAAACAGCATATCACCAGAGTAACTGCAAAGTGCTGCCATGAGCTAGTCCAAGGCTAGCTGGTTAGCATGCTACCTCTTAAACGCAATACATAGATGTCTTTGACATAAGGTGAATTCTGCACATTCTGCCGACAATATTAGCTGATTTTTGAATGTTTAAGAAAATCCATTGGCTATAGTCTGTAAGACATTTAAACCTGAGAGACAAGATCACATTGGTTTAAGTTTTTAAATAATTTTGCATGTAAACCACAGTCCTGTTACTTTAATGGCCCTCCAAGCCTCCCTTTCAGCACAGAATGAATTTCAGATTGCTCTGTCGTTATCTGCCAGAGTACTCACAAATGGATGGCACATCTCTATCGCGACTGAAAAGGCAATAACTTCTTTTGTGCTGGCAGAAGACATTCAAATACTTCCTCTGTAGCAATAAAATGTCCTAACAGTGCGATGATATAAAGCATACTAAAGAAAAGACAAGATCATAGACATCTGAACAACATCCATAAGCACTGGCTGAACTTGTACAAAAGAACACAAATGTAACATTAGGTTACACACATGGAAATCCAGTTATGTCAATAATCATCACATATCAAAGTGTCTATATTAGCTTGTCAGAAAAAAATTATCAAATTTGGTTCTGATCTAGGCTTCATCCAAAAAAACTCCCACCTTAAAGCAACAATATGCAGAAATTGGCATTCTGTGTGATTTGGCGCCCCCCACAGTTCCTCAGAGCAACACCAATGTAGTAAATTCAAATCTCAGGTCAGGTCTCCCGGCCATTTCTTACCACTAGCAGATTTGGCTGTGCCGAGTCACACCGAGCCAAACCAGTTTTACTGCCCCAAATTGAGCCGTGCCGTGCTGCGATGTGCTGGCAATGGACCTGCTCCAGAGTAGGGCCAAGCAGGCTGGAGTGAGGTTGTACCATAAAACTGATTACATAGTTACATAAAATACATAAATTTGCTCTAACATCACAATTCTGAGGCGATAATATAAGCACTGGTGGATGGGTAAAAAGTATGACACAATGTATGGAGTTGGAAATACAGCATTCTTTGAGAGGCAAAATTAGTCCTTATAAAGAAATCTGGGGACATTTTACCCATTATTTAAGATACAGCTTGTTGGTGCTTAAACTAACTATATACCTTGCAAGGGATTAAAGATGAATGAATATTCAACAGGAGATGAAGCTAATGAGAAAATGAGGGAATAACGAGGGAAAGGGATCGCCACATTAAGCAGCTTACATAAATATTAGGGATGCACAATAGAGATTTATTTCAGCCGATACCGATGAGATAAGAGATCATTCACATTAAACATAAAACGTTTCAGCACACTTGTGGGTAAGAAAAGCTAAGATGTGGTGAGCAGACATGGATGATTTAATTTCCCGCAGCTCTAGTTAAATTTTATGTGTTCAAACTTAAGACTTTTCCCTCCCCAGGTGTGTCATCTTCCTCTGAAACTGTTATAAACATAATGATATTTTCTTAAAGTCCACACCGGACATGATTGTGACAACAACCTTATTCTTCTTTGTTTGTTGTTTGATCACAAACCAACTCTGGAGGTGTAAACAACCACCCACTGCATCGGAGTTTGTAAATGCTGCATTTCGTAAGTCAATGAAAGCAACTGGGCAATTTCACTGACATTAAATAGTCGATAACATAAATCAGGCCGATCTACGGTATATTGTGCATCCCTTATTAATATATATATGTAAAAATATTCTTCAAAACAGGCTTGAATATAGAAAACTAAATATAAAACATCGATACTAAATGGCTGGAAGCATAAAGACAGCTGTGAATGTAGACAACATAAGTCTAAATGGCTTAAATCGGATTTAAACCATTTTTAATGCATCTATTTGACGCTATTGTATTATTTTGTATAAACTGTCCAGATGAATCTCTCTGACCAAAACACAGCATGTTTATTTAAATTCTAGAGGAACAGGGTTAGATCTCTAGTGTTTATTTACCCTACATGTCAGACACTCATCAACACACCTGCCCCCTCTATTGGATGGTGCGCGTCCATAATGTGTGGGCATGCGCAATGACACCGAACAGGTGCACGACGTCCACTATCAACATTATCATCCTCTTAACTCATCTCCAGCCACCCAAATGAGGTACACATTCTTTGTTAAATAAGCCGTCAGGGTCAGGGCTGTGCTCCCCCTGTATAACACAGGTGCCACGGTGAACAGCCGGAGGGAGGCCAGCTTTATAAAAACTGCATGTGGCTGCTGGTTGAGACGAACGCACGGCATTAATGCGTAGCCGTCTCGTACTGAATGCGTTTTTTCCTGGACGTGAAGAGAGGGAGAAATGCTTGACGACGTTGTTTTTTTTAATGTCGTAAATAAGATTTAATCGCTTCAGGAGCTCTTACTTTCCCAGGAGAGACGAGTTGCGTACGGCAGCGTCCACCTGGCATGTGTCGGAGGTGGGCTACGTCCCCTGCTACCCCGCCAGACTACATTAAAAACACGTTCGCGTCCCCCCCTCGGGTAATAAACAAGCAGCTAAAAGGTTAGAAGCGCTCACCTGCCCGGGCACCTTTTTATCCGCAAGCCTCTTCGTGGTCGCGGCTGTGAGGTATCTTCACTCGGCGGCTCCACTTGAATCTGTGCGGTCACTTTGACGGAGCCAGCGGCAGCCCACACAAAGTGCTATCTTTAAAACGAGACCTCACCTAAAACGCCTCGCGCGCTCTCACGATTAGCTCCATTGATCAGTGCGTTGGCCGTGTTGGCGTGTGATGCCGGTCCTGAGAGGATGTCCCGCAGCGGGGTTTTGTGGTGAACAAACGCGTCTTTTTTTAGGGGCGCTGGTACTAACCGGTGTGAAGTTGAAGCGTGTCCGCGGTTCCGTCGATATGAACCCCGAGCAAAAGGAGCAGCAGAACCACAGCGACTCTCTCCAGAGCGTCTCCCGGTGCTACAGTGACATCTAGCGGCGAGAGGAGCAGGTGCAGCCGGCTTTGACCGGCGACAAATGAAGACCAAAGCCTGTGTGTGTGTATGTTTACTTAATACCTTTATTCCACTCAATTATTTTAAACTGATTGGTTTTTGATACAAATTATTTACATTTATTCATTTATTTATTTTTGGCCAGAGAACTTATAGTTGTACAGAGAGAGAGAGCGAGCGAGAGAGAATGAGAGAGGAGGAAGACAAACAGAGAGATTTTCATGCACAGTAACTAATTAAATATGGAGCGTCACAAAGAGTCCAGTGCAGGTTGTGTGTTGGGAATCCCAAGGGGGTTTCTGATTGTTGCTGAATCAAAGGATCAGATGGAGGATGACGGAGAGGGTGAGGGTTCACAACGGGCTCATTTACCACTGATCGCCATAGTCGGAACTGTAAGACAAGAGAAATTGATTAGTTGAATAACCAAGATTTACACTTGTTAGGTTAAATTTCACAACCTCTTTTTTAAATCTGTAACTTTCTACTTGTCTGTTGTCTTTTGAATGCAATTTTACCATGTTTCTGTGTCTCTGTAAAGCCCTTTGAATTACCTTGTGTTCAAATGGTGCTATATAAATAAACTTGCCTTGAGTCATCCTAATATGTGGTGGATACAAGCTCTGACAGATTACCAGTTAACATGCTACTGTGACATAACAATGACATGACAATTAAACTGTGTAATCCTCTCTCTCCCCCCCCAAAAAAAAAAATAAAAAATGGGAGCGGGGATACATTTACATTAACAAGGAGTTCAAAAATAGCAACTTAAATGTCAAAGTAATCCTTCTGTGGTAAAGTTTACAAGTATAAAACAACTTATTGGCTGAAAATGCATTTTACACTCTAAAGCAGGGCCTGCATGCCAAAGGTGGTCCGCCATAAGGATCAATTCGGGCAGACAGATGTTTTGAGTGGAAAAAACAACCAAAAATATCATATTGTTTATGCAGTTTTATTTTCTGAGTCAGAATGTTCTTTAAATAGGAAGGATTCCTAATTATTAATTATTCTTTCCTAATCAAGTCAGTCCATTAGGGAACTTTGATTCCAAGTAACATTTTGCATCTTAACAAAAAAAGTTTGGGCCCCTGAGCTCTAATGATTCATTGTAGACAGCAGGAAAAACTATAGCGCTTTGTGTTTTGATATCCAACTGTTATTGGAAGATGAGACATTGATTTGCTTTGAACAGAATGTTCTTCCTCTATTTGTAATAACGAGCTAAATAGCTTAAAGATTAAAGCTAGATTAAATATTCAACATTGGCATCATTCTTTCCTCAGGTAGTACTGATGAATTTCCACCATCGTCTTTTTCAGGCGCACATTTTAGGATGAAATCAGTGTCTTTTAATTGAAACCAGACATGTTTCTCTCACCGGGGTTCAGCTTCTTGGTTGGAATCAGCGCCGAACAGCAGCCAAGCCATCGCCTGCTCGGGGGTCGACCTCTTCCCATACCTGGAGAAAATAAAACACCAGCATGTAACAACGGCATCTAAATAGTATCAGTTCTCATTCATGTGAAACCAGCGGTCGCTCCATCAGCGATTCGCTGGCTGCTCTGGTGCTGCGACCCCATCAGCCTGGCTATGAATTTCAACTACGAGACGTATTTTTCTTTTCAAGAATCATCACACCGTGTTGAGTGCTGCTTCTCCGTTCGGTCTCAATCACGGGGCGGTTGAGCAATTATCTGAGAGAAAAGGAGAATTTTCAGGTTCACAGCCCAGTGTCCAGTAAGGCAAACACTACTACGCTCCTCCAACTCTGTCTTTTAAGTCTCTTTACTGAAATCAATGTCTTGGCCACTGGAGAGTAAACCTGCCTTTGTTTGAGGCACGAGTGCAACGACACAATCCAGCCTCTTTAATTACAGAGCAAGCAGGAGAGTCAGTGATTAGACCATACTCAGCTTCCCCTGCAGGAAAACTTGACACCCACTGGTTTCTCGAATCTGAAACAACATACTGCACTGAAAAATGGTCAGAATTGTAATCTTGTCCCCATTTTAGCTGAAAGAAAACAGAACTTAAATATCAAGAAATGTTCTCGAGGTTTCCTTTGCGCTCCATCTAAAAGTCCCAACGCCGGATAAAACCTTCAACCATTTGAATTTAAATATTGAATATTCTGTCAGAATCTGGACTTAATTTCCCACCTAGGAAGTCAAGGAAGGAAGTGATTAGTGATGCTGGTGTTGCAGTGCGTCTTCTACAGGATTTGGGGTCACAGTGGAGCCATTAAAGGCTTCTGTCTGGTCTGAACTTTACACACCCATCTGAGGAAGACCAGACTCCTCTCCCCTGCCTCATTATTTCTTATAACAAGCACAGCAATGCATTGTAACTGAAGTATAATGAGCCATGAGTTCTCTTCGGCTTGCTCAAGAAGGGCTCTTGAAAGCCGTCATGTAAGGCAGAGAGGAGGCCTTATATGAGTAACGTCATGCCACAAGCGGAGGGCTCATCCCCCGTGTGGATATCCTTGCTAACTTGTCCTTCAGTCTGAGACTTAATCCCCTCACATCAGGGGAGGTGGACGACCTGTCCGACCCAACCACAGGATGAAAAAGTACCAAATCACTGCAAGTTCTACAGCATTAGGAAGTCTGTTTTTTTTTTTTTCTTCAGATTTTCCAGGTGATATTTTCAATGGTTTGCATCTGAACGGAATGGACATGTCTCCACAAACTCGTTCACATGATCTTTAGAGTGAAATAACATGAAATAATTGAAATGTGTCCTCCTAAACGGGCAAGGCTTTATTTTGAAAAAGTAGTAATTGTGATATTGGAAAAAAAAAAAATGATACAGTGGTAACGATACACATACAGTATGATAATATCATCTGAATAATGCAGCGAAGATGTTCGATGTGATAGTCATTGCTTGTTTTTTTTTTGTGCACTTTCTTTTAGAGGTATGGCTACAGTCTCTCTCTCCACCTCTTGGCAAATCATTTATTTACCGCAAAAAGAGTTAGATTTGATTGATAGCATTTTCATTTTCCAGTTTCGATAGATATCACAATAACATCGTTATCATGAATTTGTTGGACCGTGATAATCGTGTAGTGAAGATTCTTTTCTGACAGGTCTAGCTCAACCATTACCCGATTTTTGGGGCTAACGTCGATACAAATATGATGGAGTAAAATATTCCCATCTTGATACACGGGCCGATATATATGTAGACATGGGGGATTTTTTTGCAATGATTCCTCAAAAGTGGTTATGGTTGCAGTATATTTACCGTGGCTTTAGTCTTAGGGCTTGCATCCAAATAGCAAAAATCGCATTTTTATTTGTCACCACACAAGCACTTCATCCTGATGCCCTGCCAGTGCTTTCCTGCCAAAGAAAACTGTTGTATGGAAACCTTATGTTGTTTTGTACTTTAGCTATTCTGAGGCTTTTGCATTGTTAAATCAATTAATATGATTTTTGAGAAGAGAAGAAAAAAAAAAATTCCCCCAGCTGTAATTTGAAGTCACCCTGGTTGGGGTGCCCCTGTCAACGTAAGACCACAATCTACGCCCCTGGATGCACATTAAGTGTTGATTAAAGATTTGATCACAAGCTGTTGAAAACTTTCCTGACAGTCTCAAATAATTAAAACCGTGGTCCGGTCGGCCCGACTCACCTCTGCCTGGTGATGAGGTTGACGTAATGCCGGACGGCCGCGTGATACTTGGCCCAGTCCTCCGGGGAGGCGTTGCCGGCCGGGCTCTCCGGTTTGGGCGGGTAAGCGTCCGCGAAGCTGCTGAGACACACCAGGAGGCAGAACACCAGGGCTGCGAGCATCATCCACGATCTGAGCAGGTTGGCCATCTGAGGAGGAGGAGGAGAAGAGACACCATCACCTCACTTGAGCATTTTAAATTCCTGTGCTTGGAATAAAAACTTTTGTTGCATCGCATCAACAGGCGACTTTATCACAAACCATGATCTCTTGGCATTAAATTGATCACATTACGCGCAAGAATCTCTCCAGGATGCGGGTCAGAAATCTCTAAAAGTGCGTGAAAGTCAGAGTAAAAAAGTCAGACTTACTTTGTGACAGTTGTGTGCTGCTGGAGTCGGTGCTGCTGAGGAGCTGCTGTCTTCTGCTGTGCGCTCGGTTCACAGGGTTATATAGTGTGGGATGGATACCTGATGCGCACTGACTAACACTTAACCACTCCCCTTCCTCCAGCAGCAGCCCTGAGGATGGGGGGGGAGGGGTCTTATCTCTGTAATTTCAATATTTGTCATTTAGCTGAAGTCTGAAGTGTATTTTGAAGTAATTGCCTACAGAAAGGTGCCCTCAGTTTTTAAAAATAAAACTTGATGGCCTGTTATGCTGTTCTGGAACTTTAAAATTCAAAGAGTTTAACATTTCACCATCTTATACAAGTTTGTATTCTCAGCACATCGCCTGTGCATGATTATAAAACTGAATAGCCAAACAGAAACCTGCTGGATTCTGACTGCGTCCTGCTGTTTCAGCACCACGAACAGCTCCGAGAGGACCATGAAACGCTTCTTCACATTCATTGTGTGCCCGGCCCCCCTCAGTGTGTTCTCCATCAATACGTGATGTAACAGTCCTGTAGGTGAAACTGTTTCAGATGTAAAAAGGAACAAGTGGGTGAGAGAGACGCGCAGATAACCTCAGAAACGTTGCAGAGAAGCGCAGATTTGCAAAAGGAACAGACACAAAGTTCTTTCCTCTGGCCACTCCTCCATCTTAAAAATGGCTCAGACTGGAAGAACTGTGAAGAAAACCACGACACAACACCGTCAGAATTAAATAACACACTCTTGAAATGATGGCCTGCACAGCCCTTCACAAACCAACAATCAGAGAGAGGTGGGATGACCTGCTGACATGCAGTGAACCCGCCATCACGGTCAATAGTGAGCTATTGATCACTTTTTCTGTTGACAGCCAATTTTCAAGAGTATTTAAAGCCACTGCAGGGAGCGTTGATATTTTCTTTGTCATTATGTACTATTTAAAAAGTCTAAGAATGCTGAGAACAAAGTCTAAATGTGGAGAATATAGTTGACATTTCAAGGTAGAAGTCAACCTTTTGAGACTATACCAACAACTGCATCAACAAAATGCCTTGTGTAGATGGAGGGGGTTTAGTAACAAAGTCAAGTCAAGTCAAAGACTTTTAGCTCATAAACACGGCGTAAAGAGTAATAATAAGCTACTTTTGTGGGTGCGTGTGCATTGTGCTTCCTTGTGTGCGCCCTTGCCTCCATGTAGACATTTAATTCCTTGTGTCTTGAGGGTGTTTGGTCCTTATGCAAAGGCTGTTTATGCACTTTTGGTGATTTTTAGTGTTTCTTTGTTTCATTCAACACAGGACATTTACTGTTGAGTTAAAGAGAGATGGTTAGATTTAGTTTTTCCACTCGTGTTTCTTAGTTTCTAATCTCCTTCATCCCTAACTATATGCTAGCAGCAAAAGCTTTGGGCCGCTTGGATGAAGTGTTAGTTTCTCACTTCAGCAGAGATCTCTGCAACATAGAACACAGAAGTCTTTGACGTCACCTCAGAGCAGCTATCGCTTCACATTCTGTTGATGATTTTAGTTTGAATGTTTGAAACTCAAAGTCTGACATATTGCACCTTTAAGCGTCTGGTTTTTACAATAATTTGCCTTTTAAAGTACCGCCAACAGGGGCAGCAAGGGGTTCTTGATCATATTGAATGAAAATGTATTTATTTTAACACACATCGTCAATGTCAAACCGTGAGGTTTCTTCTGCAGATGCCAAGTTTACATGCAGTCTGTGTGGAATATTCACATGGCAGTGGTGCCACCATGAATGACAGGCACATCCATTAGTTTTTGCTTGAATCAGAGTGAGTTTCTTGCAGTGCACAGAGAGTGTTGTAATAAGACTCATCCTATTGTTTTATTGACTCCAATCCACTCTGTGCACGGGTAGTTAATGAGCAAACACATTCATCTCTGCGCAGCCACCGGAATTACTCTCCACGCCACGGACATGGGCTCATTTAATTCTGTTCAACTTCTGGCATCTTCTTTCTTTAAAGAATGAAGACAATTAAACTGTCACCGACTTCCTGAAGCAATGGACAAAATGTAAACTCATTAGCATTTAGTCCGTAATGTAAAAATGTATCATATCTAGGAATGATGTAGCCTAACTTGGCCCCTTCACCTTTGGCCCTCGCTCCTGCATGCATTAGTCAGATGGTGACGAAGCCATTAAAACGGTCTGGAGGTGGGGGTCATCCACAGATCAATAAATGCAATTGTGTTGCACACACTACAGTAATTCCCTTATGATTGAGCGAAATCATTCGCAGAGGTGTCGCTGCATCAAAATATCAATTTTATCACACTGCCCTTTTTCCAATTCATATCACCACAGAGACTTTGAGGGCGGGGGCGTGACGCTGATGGGACATGAGCACACACTCGCTTCACAGACGCTGTGTACACAAATACCTTTCAGGCCTCAAGTGCTAATGTAATCGGTCACATTTATGACCATCGCGGCGGCTCCTGTTTATCTCGGATCTTCACGGTCTGCTGTTCAGTTCATGACGCCTGGAGTCGTCGCTTATCCGACAGTGCGAGAGCAGTGATCTCTGTTTAGTGTGTGTGTGTGTGTGTGTGTGTGTGTGTGTGCGCTGGGTATCTGCCACTGCCCCGTATCTCTGCACACAGGATAGAGATGTGCAGATTGTATGTATTCAGTGAGCAATGAAATAAACGTTGTATTTTCTCTGCACTTTCCATTGTTTGATTGTGAAATTCTGAGACGTTGTTGACATTATCCGCTTTATTGCAGAGAGTTAGACGAGGGGACTGATTCCACTCTGACTTTAAGAGTGGTGACATTCTTCTCGTTTACCTCTCCGCCGTAAAGCCCATAAACAATATACCGCACATGGTTGAAATCCTCCTTTAAACTGGTCACACACAGCCACATCCTGTCATGCCTGGGATTATTTTATCTATTTATAATGAACTCTTGAGGAAAATCTGATCATAAATTATGAAGTGTGGATCCACTATTAGCAACATATTGTACACGTGTATCTGGAGTGTTACAAAAAAGCTAAAAGGAGGCTTTAATAATCTTTTTACAGCCCTGATTTATAACATCAGTATGAGCCGTGTATTAGATCATGGATGAATCAAAGAAGCTGTCACGCTGCCATGCAACATAACAACACACCCTCCCTGGGGACGTCTTGACAACTCCTCTCATGTGCCGTTTATGTTGTTATAAAAGAACAACGTTTTTTCCTCTGTCTGCTCCCTAAGCCCTTGTCAGAAAACACGACTTGATTTGGGCATAAATCCCCGCCGACAGCCTCCCCGGACCTGCTGCTGATAACAGACAAGCAGTTAAAGCGTATATATATGGCCACGCAATAAAGGCTGTGAGTGGGTTTGTGGTATTACACATTGATTGCACTGACCGTTTCTGAGCAATTATTGTCCCATAATTCAAACTGATATTGGGGGACGTTTGGCGCCGCAGCTTTTACACCCAAATGGCGTCCAGAATGATGCAAGATGGAACCCGAGATGGAAAAATCGTGGCTTTGAACAATCTGATGAGTTTGGGGGGGAGGGCGAAGCATCCATCGAACTCATCAAATCTTAAATAAATCTTCTTCCATTCTGGTGAACTGATGTGTGTCCGCTCCGCTGTATTGGCCAACAGTGGCCATCCTGAACATTTAGTTAATTCCACTTCGGCAGTCAACCTCTCTGGCCATAAAAAGCAATGGCAAGAAACAACAATATGCACAAGAAAAACTCATTAGCCATCTCCTGTGTTTGTAGGTAAACACTGAGGAGGTAACGGCCACCAGATAAGGGGAAGGGCAGACAGTTCAAGTTTTCACAGTCCAATAAACCCTGGCTAATGCACTCCTGAGGAGCAGTTCGGGCTCCCGCGGAGGGGAGAAGTGTTTGAGTTGCCATCAAGGCCGAGATAATGGGACCAGGAGGAGGCGATTGATTTGAAGAACTTTTCCTCTCATCTCGTTCGGTTTCACCAAACTTTTCCCACCCGTGCTGCTGCTAACGACGTCTGTGGCTTTGTTGGATAAGATATAGAAACTGTATGTGACTTTTTAGGGAAATCTACTTATTGTAGGCATCTGACTGCGCTCCTCCGACGAGCTCTGAAAGCTTTTCCTCTTGAAACCGTCCCCACCATTTCCATTTGCGTGGCGCACGACGCCTAGTCCAAACACAAAAGGACGATTACGCGCACAAAAGTCCATTCTGGTGTAAGAGCAATGTCCCAGGAGAATGCCTGACTCCTTCCTGCCATCACAGACAGATAGGGGAAAATGATTTTTATTTAGCTTTATCTCCAGAGTGGGGGAGCCGCTAATATGAACAGAGTGCTTTTCAGGCAGCCAGGTTGTGTTTGCACAGCTCAGGAGAAAGAATGAGCAGGTTGATGGCTGTCTGCTACTACAGTGCGATAATTCATGACCATATAGATGGCTCTAAAAGGGGCCGTCAAGTGTCTTGTCAGTAGCGCTGTAGTTTGCTTTAGTGAGCAAACAATGACGATGTTTTCCTTTAACTTCCATGTTTGAGAGGGCATAAACACACACAATCAGCTTCTTCACAGCAGCAGAGTGGGTGCACGAGTCAGGGCTTCTCGTTCGCTCATGTGGTTTCCAACACAGCGATGCCTCATGTGATTCTCTCTGCCCCCAGAGGCCCTGAAGCTCCTCTGCCAGCAGCAGCAGCAGCAGCATCAGACCATTTGTCTCTTCTGGAAAGCAGAGCTGACCAATTACAGTAACATCCCAGCGGCTGATGTGTTTATGAGCGAGCTGGTGATGGAAGCTTCAGGTAAATCTGACGGATGGTGAGGCAGGTGTTGGGGAAGATGTGACTCGGAGCGTGTTCCCAAAGTCACGACAAGTTCGGGAAGACAGGCGTTTTATGTGTGTATGAATACTTTAAAGGTGCACTGTGTAGTTTGGGGAAAGAAATTGGAATCACAAGAGAAAGATCTCCATTTCTTGTTTTTGTTTTATGCCTAAACAGAGTAAATAAACAAACTGTCTTCGCTCCCATGACTGAAAAAACTGAATAGACAAACTGACCTTAAAGGCGACACAGTTTCATACTGTTGATATTTGGCGGACCCTGCCGCCTTTCTAGCTTCCAAACAGTGTTCTTGGGAGCATATTTTCCTCTGAGAACAGCTTGTTTATTCAGTTATGAAAAAATAATATGTCTGAGTTTGTATTATTAGCTCATTAATATCGTCAATAGTTGCAATATTGATATTGTAATAGTGCCCCTTTAAAGATGACGTCATTCCCCTCCACATCCTAGGCATCACATTAACCGGAGAGGCTTACGACATCATTTGCCGTAATTTGCAGCATCGCACTGCGAAACAAAATGACATCACATTAGACGTGACTCGATGCGTATGTGCGTCACAACTGACTTCAAAGAAGCTGTAAACAGCAGATATTACCCGCAAGCTGTGGAGACTTCAGTTCTCAGGGGTGTTGACGAAGGATCTCTTCCCAATGGACACCAATTACTCAAAACATGAGACAGGCTTTTTTTCCTTTCATTTCTGGGGAATTCTAAATAAATACTAGGCTTTCCGGTGTGAGAGATGTAAAGCACATACCAATGCCCACTAGAATCAATGCTTAAAGTAATTAAGAGCCAGTAATTACAGCAAATGGGCTACATGTAACTGGAGTGATTAGTCATCAATACCTAATGAAACCGTTTCTCATTGTTTCCCAGGATGTGTCTGTCCATCTTCATGAAGATTTCACAACGGCTTTGTTTTCTTGATAAAGGAAAATAGCCTGTACAAGTCTCATCAGAACAACTGGTTTGGTAACAGTAATGGTTTGTTTTCTTGTTTCAAGCCAATAGAAAGCATACCCCAAGTGTGATATCAATCACTCTGATCCTCTGGCTTAGAGGTGTGTGAGGCCATATATCAGCAGCACCTTTGAAAAACAAGAGACGGTGATATTGGAGTGGCCTGAAGTGTAGGTGAAAGTAAATGGCTGATGCCCAAGTGGTACGCCATCAAAACCTCAGAGAAAATTAGCACACAAATGAGAAAAGTACGGTGGCCCTGAAGTGCAAAACACAACGGTGTAGCCTGGTGAAGCTAAATGTACACACAGCTGTCATTTTAGCTTAATCCAGACAGAGGCATGCTAACATGCTAATTTTTATTTTTACGATGGCATGTTCACTGTCTTATTTTTGCATTTTAGCATGGTAACATTAGCTAATTAGTAATATACATATATATAAACACTGGAATGGCACTCAGTAGAGCACATACCTACGGCAAAGCCTAAAAGTACCCTTTGTTCAATGAAGACTATTCCAATTTCAAACTCCAAAGCCTAAATCTAAAATCTAAATTTTAACTGCTGTAACTGCTTAACCATAATTTGGAGTGATTTTTTTCATCAAGATCCACTGGAAAAAAAGGCCCTACTTTGCAAGTGAGAAAAGGATTCCTGGTCCGTCCCTATGTCCAGATCCACACCAAAAGGTTCTGCGGTCTCGTCTGGACAGAGACCCATCCTCCATCTGAGTTATGTGAAAAAAATATTTCCTGTAGTTTTTGCCTACTCCTGCCGACAAAACAACCAACCAACAAAAGATCACAGGTAAAAACCTCCTTGGTGTAGATTATTACTATCTGCACCAAATTCCATGGCAAGCTACAAAATAACTGTTGATGTGTTTCACTCAAAACGTACAAATGTCAAGCTAATTAGAATTCATCTTCTGCAAACCATGACCTGTACAACATCTAGTCTTGTACGTAAGAAAGTGGAGATATGAAAAAAAAGTTCTCAAGGGACATTCAGGGAATAACTAAAGCCGTGTGGATTCATCCTCTGGGGGACATGAATGTCTCTCCATGGCAGGACATGACACAGTTGTTGAGACATTTCAGTCTAGTGTAGATCTGAAGTCTCGAAAAGGTATGAAGTACAGTGAACAAGACTTGATGTGCGGAACATTGGTAATTTTTTACCTCCAGCAAGGAGGGTCCAGTTGTTTGTTGGCAAGTTCCCTTTGATATTACTAATAATGAATGAGAAGAAACACCATTTTCATTAGTTTAATATTTATTACCCCCAAAATTTAGACAATAACAAGGATAGCCCCAAGTAACAAAAATTGACAATGTCAGTAGCGGGTGTTTCCACCATTTGCCACAATGACAGCTTGACAGTGACGTCTCATGCTCCTCACTAGCCTCATGATGTTGTTCTGAGGCAATGCGTTCCACTCCTCCACAAGTGCTACACGCAGTTCTGCCAGGTCACGTGGGGGTGGGGTACGATCATCCAGTCTCTGCTTCAGGTGGTCTCAGACGTGCTCTATGGGGTTCAGGTCAGGGGACATTGCTGGCCATACCATATGAGGCACTCCGACTTCCTGAAGTCGAGCTGTGACAATTCTGGCACGATGTGGTGGAGCATTATCATCCATGAACAGAAAGTTGGGGGTGTGCTGGCGGAATTGGGGGATGATGATGGGTTCTATGATGTCTCTGAGGTAAGAACGTGCAGTGACTGAGCCATCTACAATAACCAAATCTGTTTTGTGCTGACTGGTGATGCCTGCCCAGACTGTTGCACCTCCTCCACCAAAGGGAACCCTGGGGACCATGTTGACCTCGGCGTATCGCTCACCTCGCCTTCTCCAGCAACGCTGACGACCATCATTTCTGTGCAAGGTGACCCGACACTCATCAGTGAACAGGACGGTAGACCACTGCTGCATTGTCCAAGTCACATGGTCTTGTGCCCACTGCAAACGTTCACGGCGGTGTCTTGGCGTCAGTGGAGTCACCTGCAACAGTCGTCTGGCATTCAAGCCAAAGCGGTGGAGTCGGTTTCGAATGGTTTGTCTGGAAACCCTAGTACCCCTCACATCTCGTAACTGGGCCTGCAGCTGTGTGGCAGTTGCATAACGATGTCTGAGTGCATAGGTCCTTAGGTGATGGTCATCGTTGCGGTCTGTCACTCGTGGGGCTCCACTCCTGGGTCTGTCAGGAACTCTGCCAGTAGTTCTGTGTCTTGATGCAAGTCTGCTGATGACACTTTGAGACACACCAAGTTCACGAGCAACATCTGACTGCCTGCCACCGACCTGAAGGCGCGCTATGGCCAGGTGGCGCTGCTCGTCCGTTGAGTGACGTTGTGTGTTCATGGCTGTTTGAATGATGAACTTGGAATGACTTACTGACAATACCAGCTTTTTATTCCCACAGAATGTTGAAATTGATGCCACATTGAAAAGGGTTGTCTTTTAGTTTTTTGGTATTGGCCCCAATATGTAAGGCACACTGTACACAGTGAGACCATTACGTGGAAAACACAAAATGAGGTGTGTCTATCACCCCAATACAATTGCCTCCCTATCCCAAAACTCTCTAAAGTGAAACAAACACCGTATGTATGAAAACCACTGAGTCTCTCACAATATACCTAACTTATTGTGAGTAGTGTATTTTGGTGGCTGGTATCTATGAGTGACTACAATTTAATGTTGATCCTAGATATGGTGATATGTATGAGGTATGTTTGACAGTAAACTTTGAGCGGTTATATTTAGCCGTTTTCTGATTGCTACCACGGACCATATCATGATTTCTGCTTAACCACAAACGCATCATGTCTTTGGACTATTATTACCAGTTTTATCTTTAATTTCATGACCAAAACAAAACACTGTATCTGCAGTGCAAACCTGCGCCAGATTAAAACGAAGTAAGCCATCTCAAAATGTCTTGATCATCACAGCCAATCTCCATCCTCCGTAGCCTCATCTAACCTGCCGGCCATCTGTATTTCCCTTTAAAAGTGAGATGAACGATGTTAATCAGCACATGGGAGCTCTGTGCATCCCTCAGCTCCTGCTCGTCCTGCTATAATAAAGCAGTCTGCCTGCCGGAGTAATTACTCTCATCTGTCTCAGTCGTATGAGCAAAGACACGACTGGATAAAAGCTCTGCTCAGTGGGCCCCTTCTGGCAGCCAACGACACGAGTTGAACCAAGGCATCCAACCAAATCCTGCAACTTTGTTACACCACAATTACGAAAAGTGACGGTTTTAAAATGATACTTGAATATAAAATGAATGTAAATATGATCCTGACCAAGCACAACTGCTGTATACAGAGTGAGTGTTTTACAAAGACTTTTTATTCATTTGTAGACAGAATCAGATGCTGTGTACACAAAATGTCTGCCACTGAATTTTCCCTTTAAAGCCTCATCATTAAAGATCTTTTTTTTTTTTAACAGAAATGTACTAAAATCAAGCCATGTTTCAAAACATAAAAAAGGGTCTCAATCAGGAAGTCTTACTCTGAAACAAACTCGTAACTACAAATATACAGTATACATGAAAACGCTACAAACTCGACTTAGGACAAAGCCCATATTTACAAATATTATAATAGATGCCTGGTCAATATAAAGCCACAGTCTGACTCTCATGTCCCACTCTCAAGGGTTAATACAAGCAGCAGCAATTGCATCTTTGATTCAAAACAAACAAAACACAAAATGATTAGATTTAACAGAAATCTGAAAAAAAAAAAAAAAAGTTCCCGTTTCATGCGCTACCCACGTCTTTCTCCAGCAATGTCTCCACCATCTTCGGCAAGAAGGCTTCCAGGAAATGAAAGAAGTCTTGAAAAACTCCTGTCTGGTCACTGGTTGGCTCAAACAGGAGTACTGCCTTCGTGCTTTCTGTCCCACCCACCATCTGGGCCTGGACCTCGACCTCCAGGGGCTCCTTGAGCTCTGGCTCTTTTTCAATAATGTGAGCTGTGACCTGGGACTCCAGATCCACACAGCTGCCCTCTGGCCTCGTGTCTGTATCTTTGCTCAGCTCTCTTCTCACTTTCCTCCTTCCGGCCCACACTATGTGCTTGAGCACGCAGATCCAGTGAGGGAGTTCAGGCTTCCCCCTTTTCGCCAGCCTTGGCTTTTTGCCTTGAGGCGACACAGAAGTGTCACTGCCAGAGGATAGCGGCCGCTTGGCACCGAGCACAGCTGTACCCAGAGGGCTGGCTTCGATTTGGGATTCAACACTGTCATAGCTGTCATTCAATGATGTGTTGAGGGAAGCTGAGGTTGTCACCATTCCTTCGGCTGTAACCTCCCCAAAGACGGCGTCTGTGGAGGGAGTGAGGTGACACCTCAGAACACTTTGGAAGACTCCCTCCACAGCAGAGCAAACCTTCTGAAACCACAGCAGCCGGAAACCATCTCCTGCCATGTGCAGCTGATTACGCAGCCCTTCAGGGAGCGACGCTGATTTAAAGGGGATACTGATGGACAGCTGCTCTGTTTTGGTTTGGGCGACCTCCCCGTGGGGGGTGAAAAGGCGCACCAGCCCCCAGGACTTCCCCTTGGTGGATTTGCGTTGGTACTGCAGGCTGCGGCAGTATTTCTCTGCATCCTGGCACTCCCTCTGGAAGCTGCGGTGGGAGCGTTCGTTCAGGTTGCCGGCAACATTGTGGGACAGCTCAAAGGGGTCTAGGAGATTTAGGGGGCCCAGTTTGGGACCGTGGTGAGGGCTCTTGGTCGGTTCTTCCTCTTCCATGGCCTGCTCCTCTTTATTGTGGACGAGGAAGTCAGTGATTGGGAGTGCACGGCCCTCCCTGACAGATATGACACTACTGGCAAAATCAAACTTAGCATAGAAGGAGAAGAAGCCAGCGAGCAGGGTGCCTGGATGGGGGAAACATACGTGCACAGTGAGAGTGGTGATGCTAGCATTGTATTAATATGTATAGATCGCTCATTTCTCTTGTTTAAATTACTTTTACTTACAGAGGTCCTGTTTATTCTTGCTCAGGGGCACAGCAATAGGCTGACTAGGGAAGGTGCAGTTCCAGCCCTCAATCACACACTCTTCTTCCTCACCTGCACAGAGGTGAACACACAACATTAACTTATAGCAGATAACTGAAACGACAGAAAAACTGGCAAATGAAAGCGCCATTTTGCACAGGGCTACCGAAATGATCATTTCAAGATGTCTGAAAAAATACTTAAAAAAAAAAAAAAAAAAAAGCGACAGTGAAATATTTGCTGCCAAACAACAGTTTCAAAACTTTTGATCGCATAATTTTTTACAACTGGAAAACATTTTATCTGTTTTCATGAGGATGTTCAAAAGTGTTGACTGTAGAGAAGCACGGATCAGGACACATTGTGCCTCGGGCAAGACCTTCTCGTACAAAAAGATTTAATGATTAAGTGTCACAAACTGGCGATTTAAGTGAATTTGCCCACACACGAAGCGGAACAGATGTTCTTACATGGCAATTATCTGGGCTTCCTCGTAATGAACAGGTGGCACTCATCAGGCTGAAACAAGCTATTTATGACAAATTTGTGCCGTTAAAGGGTTTGGTGAATCCAACGCTGAACACTGAAACCTCACACACAAAAAAAGGAAGTGTGAAGATGCTCTTGCACGGGTGGTCGAGTGTAGGAGCAATGGCGCACTCACAGGCCATGTGTTTGAGCTGGTCCACTGTGGGGAGGACGGGAGGTTCACAGTTTTGCAGGAAGAAGATGATCAGCAGCGTCAAAGCGTAGTTGTTGAGCAGGGGCCCGGCACCGCTGGGATTACCTACAGGTCACAACACAAACGTGATTGTGACGTTATCACCTGACAGGATGAAGCCAAGATTAATGCAATGCTATACAAGTGTATATGTAGTATAGAATAAAGTCGACATCTTTGTCAGGGTGGGGAGGAGCTTTTGTGTCATGGGTTTTGTTATCTGGTCTCCTTCCTAGAAATTCAAGTAGCCTATAAAATGCTAAAATGGGTCACCAATTATACTTGGCTGGCTGTTACTGTACCTGGGCAGTTCACCGAGGTAAAACATATGTGTGGGAAACACTGGCATTACACTGACGTTAGAGAGCCTCTGTGCCTGTATACAATAACTGCTGCACTTCTACAATAGTTTATCCTTTTACAATCAACAATCATAAAGCCAGTGCAAACAGCATGGTATCTTTACGAGGGTTAACAAAGTTTTGCCGCCTACACTGATGTCACGTTTCATGTCACGAATGCTGAATGATCTGCCGGGAATTATCCAATCACATCTCTCTTGACATCTCATTCAACATTACCTATCACCACTTAGAACTTTTTTTATAAACTCCGATTGGTTTGATCTATCACTTCAAAATCTAAAATTCTTGATTACAACAGCAGCCTCAAATGCAACTAGTCCCATCACGCTCTGCTAATCACTCTGAGTAAGTGCCTTGTTGAAAGCTGCACTGGCAGCACGGAGGTTACTGTTCATCAAAGGGAATAAAGGAGAAAGACCCCAGGAGGAAAGGTAATTAGTCAGCTCCTCAGTGAGGAACACTCCTATAAAGATTTTTATTCGTTATCAGGAGACACAGCCTGAATGACTTACAGCACAAAAGGAACTCTGCTTGGGCTTTTCATTTCCATAAAAAAAAGGCAGTAAAAGGCTTTGCAGAAATCAGTGTGTCTAGACTGATCCCAGCATGAAGATAATGGGCAAGTGAAGCTATACTGACATCTGCTGACCAAAAGATGAAAGAACAACCTCAATACACAGAACCGCAACACTCTCATCTTAAGTTTAAAACAGTGGTATCTGGTGAATTGGTGCCATTTGCTATGCCCTGAGTTGCAAGACATTTCATCTTACCAGCCAGCTGCTTCTGCCTGGCCCAGTAGCGGATGGTGTACACCAGAGGCCTCAGCCTCTCCTCCACCCCTGAACATAGCTGGAGGAAGCGGGTGTTCCTTACTGCTAGTCTATTGAGGGAGGACAGAAGAAAAAAACATGTACAGAATTTCATATAAAAATCACCCTCTCACCACATCTGGAGACACTACACACCTGTTGTTAAGGGTGATGTCTCCCTGCAGGTTGAGCTCGCGGTGATGGAACTTGACTACCGGGAGACGAGCGCTGCTGACCACGTGGACTTTGTGCACGCTGGGGACGCAGCGTCGAAGGATTGCCGCCACAAGTTCCAGCACCTCTGCTGGAGAGGCGGTGGAGATGTCAATGTCAGACAGGATGGAGTCCTCAGAGCGGCCGTCATCTGACATGCCCTCGCCTGCCTGAGGAAAGATGAAAAAGTACAGAGTTGTTTTCATTTTTGGCTATCAATTATGTTGATCAAATACACCAATTATAGTATGTGCAAAAATATCAGACCTGTTCTGTGGTGGGCTTGGCACGGGCCTGGAACACCTTGGTGTTTTCCAGGTCCAGGAACAGGTCCAAGTCACAGGAGTGGATGCCGAAAGTGTTGACAGATGAACCGAACTGCAGAATCTGGCTTTCTGCAAAACATCAAACATACAGCAGAATTAAAAGTGATACAGCAATCTTTTGTACAATAATGAAGATTTCAGAAACTGTCTGTCTGTCTGTGTGTTTCCAAAAGGTCACCTGGGAAAAACTCCACAAAAACCTCCTGCAGGAGTTGAACCAGCAAGCCTCTGGCCTTCTTCTCGTTTTCACCCAGCTGGAATCGCTCTAAAATGAACTGCATCTGTGCGTCCACCTGGAGGAGAAGTCAAAATATATACTAATCTAACAAATATATACTAATCTGACAGGGCCTATCTATCATTTAGTATCTATCAGCGTTTCTTCCCAATCCTTTCAGACCCACACTTTGCTGGCGTTCACCAGGGTTAAAAAAAAAAAAATATGGAAACAGTATGCTTACGGACGGCAGCTGACACAGCTGAGGTTTGAGTCGGTCGAGAGCTTGCTGGAGGTTCTGGAAGTCATTCTTCTTCTTGGGAATCAACTTGAACTCCTTCTTTTCCCGGGATTTGACGCGCAGCTTCAAGCCTTTCATCAGATGCTCGACACGGGACAGAGTTGCCTGCACGCCGTCAGTCTCACTGAACTGCACGATGGCGTACACACCCTGTTATGGCAGAACGATGCATCACAGTCAGACTACAATTAGGAGCATCAGCCACTACATACATGATGCAAGGTGACTGTCAGTATTTTTGGTGTGGGGCGATGAGCAGTGCGAGGATATGGACATCATTTCAATACGAGTTGTAACTCACTGACCTTGTCTTTATCCATGATAACATCTGAGACTTCCCCAAACTGCTGGAAGTACTCAGCTACGTCAGTCTCAGAGATTTCAGGCTTGATGCCGCTGACAAACACACTGTGCTCCTCCTGGGCCTTCCTGGTGGCTCGCACAGTGCTCAGCGTCTTGTGTTTCCGCCCTTTGACATGCTGATCCAAGCTCGGCTCTGCAGGAAGTTAAAACATGATCAATACGGCATCTGAAATACTCTTTCATCAGAAATACCACAGCTTCAAAAGATGGAGTTGGGACAGTTTTCAACAACATTAATAATGACAGTATATTTGAACTACATTCATGAATTGTATTAGTAGTTTATGTGGACACATACAGTCACTCAGTTTACAAAGTCAAATAAAAACCTTTGTTATTAGAGCTGTGTTTCTTTTCTTTATCTTTAAATGCAGAGAGAATAATCAAAAAAGCAAGTTGGCTATATCATACAATGCAAGTACAAATCTGTGTCTTTGCGCACTTGTTAACACTTTAATTGTTTATGTCATATTTAAAAAGTTGTGATGAGGAACAATACTCTACTAGTTTACTTGTATTGTAAATTATAGCTAATATTTTGGCGGGGGTTTTTGTCAATTGTGTGGAGTTTTGAGTATCAAACCAATCTGGCAACACGTTCAAAGTTAAAGAAGAAAAGCAACTGTATGTTATTCTGGCCGATTTGTTTAGCTAACGTAACGTTACCATGTAACCTTAATATATGGCAAATATATCTAAAGCCATCATTAGCCAGTACTATGTACAATTAGCTAACTGCTCCAACAATGCGCAACATGATGTCGTGAACTTCGGTGACAATAACTGGAGTTATGTTAGCCTGAATTTCTACTAAGCTAATACTTTTATCACTGGAAACAAACTGAGTTCATTTGACTCACAACTGGCTAAGTTAGCTTACCGTTTGGTAAGTTGACATTGCACAGAGTGCAGTGAAAACCTTTCGGCGTCGCTTTTATGTCACCATCTTCTTCCATGATGGCAAAACTTAAAATGTGACGATGAAGCGAGAAACAATTAAGCGCTTAAGTCTTCAGAAACGTTTTTGGGCCGACTGGATGTCCATGCGCCTCTCAAATCTCCCTCCCGTGTCTGCCCTGCGTTTGTTTCTGGTCCGTCCCCAAAGTGTGTCCGGGTTGTTCTTCTGCTTTATTCACGTTCCGATTAAACCTATTTTATGCATTTGCGCAAATCATCTTTTTTTTAGCAGCATCTTATACTGATAAAATCTCACATGTATTACTTCTGTCCTACTTCTTAACAAACTTTTATATTGATGTAATTTGGCCACTCTTTAAATGTCTTATTGAAGTGATTACAAAGCCTTCCTAGTATTTTATAAATATGCCAATGCAATCAATTTCTTCTCTAAAAAGTGGTAACGTGTATACAATAAACAGAATGCTCACAGGCATGGACCCTGGATGTTGAGGTGAAACTTAAAATATTAAATTATATAACTTAATATAAATATTAAAATAGGGTTGTTTCACATTATGAAAACTGAATCTTGGATATTAGCTCTGGCATTTTTTAATCAAACTCACACTTGTCTGTACCACTCTATTACTTCGTCCTCCCAGAAAATAATGTTTAACTGCTGTGACTAGAATTATTATTATTATTGTTATCACCGTATTATTATAAAATCATACTAGTACATACATACATACATACTAATACTACTCAAACTAGACCTGGAGCAAAACAGTTGCACATTACAGAAAATGCCAGTCCCTTCCCATCACAGCTTACAGCACTTCTTGTGGCTGACTAAAACATTAAATAGACCAGACCCCAAATAACCACAACTGTATCTGTACCGACAAGCTTCATACAGTAAGGTCTTCAGGTGTGAGCGCTTCTACAATGTCTTGTAAATCAGTTTAGTTATCACCCCAGTTATTTTAGCTCCACATGTGGATGCACAGTACAGACATGTTTGGAAAAAAGGACAAATTCACACACATTTTTGAGAACAAAAACAATTTAATAGCCACTTTTTTCATCATAAAAATGTTTGCAAAGTAATTAAGTAATGAATAACATACAACTTGTCACGAACAAGACTCCCTGCTGCATCGAACAAAAAAGAAAGAAAAAAAAAAGCAGTGCATAATTTTCAGTCTATAAAACTACTTTTTAAAATGCCATAAAAATAAAAAATTCCACGTACAAAAAGATTAAGAAAAAAAGTAATTGCGATTAAGATTATGTACACCAATGTTTTTATTTCTTTGCTGATCTTCCTCTTCTAGTTTTTGGCTGCGTCTCAGCCTCAACTATTGGTATCTCGCTTGTGGACTCCTCTTTGTCAGCGGCAACAATGGCGATCTTTGCCCCTCGCCTGGCTCTCTTGGCGGGCTGAGCTTTGACAACCGTTTCTGAGAGATCCTTCTCTTCAGTTTTGCTGGCATCTTTCGATACATTTTGGCTGTCGGTGTCAACGTGGTCTCCAAGTTTAGATTTCCTACCTCGAACTGCTTTCACAGGTGTGGGATTTGGAATCTCAAATACTTCAACGCCAGTTTTCCACTTGACAGATCTTTTTGACTTTGTGTCTTCCTCAACAGCACTGCTTGAGTTTTCAATGGGCTCTGCCTGCTCACTGGTCACTTTGGCATCATCTGCTGTGGGCTTTGCTGCTGCACGTCTTCCCCTTTTGGTCGGCTCTATGGAGGTTGGCGCTGACTCTGACATCAGGGTTGTGGATTCTGCATTGTTGTCCTCAGAGGGAGGAGCTGCACCTCGACGGGCTCTCTTGGCTGGAATGACCTGCGAAACCTCTTTTTTTGCCCCCCTTGCCCTGCTAGCTTTAACAACTGGAGCATCTGGCTCCACATTACTCTTCTCTTCAGTCTCTAGCTCAAGGTCAGGTTTTCCGTCTGGTACCACAGCAGTGACTTCAACCTCTTCAGCAACTTGTTTTCCTCTCCTTCCCCGTTTGGGTTTATCTGTAGCGCTCGCAGCAGGGACCTCTTGGACCTCAGCAGATTCAACAGGAGTTTCGCTCTCAGTGTCTTGTTTTGCTTTACGTCCACCTCGTCTAGGTTTTGCAGCCACAGCAGCCTGTTCAATCATCTTCTCAGGCTCCGCAACAACTGGAGCTTCAGCCTCCTCTGGAACAACCTTTTCAGTAGTTTGTACTTCTTCACTTGTTTCTTCGTAGTCTTGCTCTGTCTTCCTGGTTCTCCTTCCCTTTTTAACTGGCTCCTGGGATTTAGTAGTCTCAACCAAAGTAGTCTTATCGTTCTCCAGCTTCTCTTCTTCTGGTCTGGCATTTCTTCCCCTCTTAGCCCTGACTGGAGGCTGAGACTCTTGCTTGGTCTCCACAGTGACACCGTGTTCTTCCACCTCATTTTGTTCAACAGTATCAGCCTTTGTCTTTCTACCTCTTCTGGGTTTTCCAACAGCAGGAGTGGACTTTTGAGGTTCAGCATCTGTCGTGAGATGTTCTTCACTCACAACTTTCTCTGGTTCTGGTTGAAGGGGCTCAACAGGTATTTGTTTAGCTTTTCTTCCTCTAACAGGCTTCACAACAACTTCCTCTGCAGGAGGTGCACTATCAATTTCTTCTTGATGTGTATTTTCTATTGAAGTCTGGTCACTCTCAGCTTCAGTAGAAATATCAGTCACTGGCGTTTCCACAGCTTTCTCTGGTTCCATTTCAGATTGGACATCGGAAGTGCATTCTTGAGATTTAGCATTTCTGCCTCTTGTTGTTTGTCTAAAAGTGGGTGGTGCTGCAACTTCTGTTTTCTTCCCTCTTCTTCCTCTGACTGGAGCAGAGACGACAGGATCTTCAGGGTGTTCTGGCACCTCCTGTTTATCCTCAGCTGGTTTAGATTCCACCACTTTCGCCCTTCTGCCTCCAACAGATTTTTTCTGAACTATAGCTGCATCAGTTTCTGGATCTTTGCAAGTTGCTGTCTCCCCTTCAGGTAAACATTTGGCTGAAGGTGCTTTAGTTTCAATGGCAATCTCCTCGACAATTTCAGCTTGATCATCAGAAGCTTTTTTGGCATTTCTTCCTCTTTTAGGTTTAGCTGCAATTTTGGAAGGCAGACTTTCCTCCGTTGCAGGCTCAACTTCCCTGCTCTCAGTGGTCTTTGCATTTCGGCCTTGTGTTGTTTGTCTAACAGCGGGTGGAGCTGTAGCTTCAGTTTTCTTGCCTCTTCTTCCTCTAACTGGAGCAGGGATGACAGGATCTTCAGTATGTTCTGCTGTCTCCTGTTTATCCTCCATCTTCGATTCAACTGTTTTTACCCTTCTGCCTCGAACAGATTTCTTCTCCAGTTTAGGTTGTTCTTCAGGTGCAGCCTCATCTACTGCAACCACTGTAGGTTCTTCAGGTGCAGCCTCATCTACTGCAACCACTGTAGGTTCTTCAGGTGCAGCCTCATCTACTGCAACCACTGTAGGTTCTTCAGGTGCAGCCTCATCTACTGCAACCACTGTAGGTTCTTCAGGTGCAGCCTCATCTACTGCAACCACTGTAGGTTCTTCAGGTGCAGCCTCATCTACTGCAACCACTGTAGGTTCTTCAGGTGCAGCCTCATCTACTGCAACCACTGTAGGTTCTTCAGGTGCAGCCTCATCTGCTGCAACCACTGTAGGTTCTTCAGGTACAGCCTCATCTGCTGTATCCATTTTGGGTTCTTCCACAGGTACATTTTCATCTACAGTGGCTTGAGAGATGGTTTTTGTGGCCTCTGACGATTCATTATCGTGTTTAATTGGCACTTCCTCTGAGTGGTCATCAACTACATCATTTGTATCTGCTTCTAAAAGGAAGAAAAAGGAAGAATAATTAGCTGTTGAAATTCTTGTATTAAGTTTAAGACATGTTTGGACAGAATTACATAGTACGCACACAAGGATCAAACCTTCCTCGATGCTTCAGGTGAGTTCTTTACATTTTGTGTGCTTAAAAGTGACACTTAGTGAGGATAACCTGAATGTCCGAGATCTAAATTGTTGTGTCATGGTGCTTTCAGAGTAAAATATTTTCCGCTAGGATTACAGACTTTTTTTACAGCAGACTTTTTCTTTCTCAAGGTACATCAGTATGCAGAATAAAAGTATTTAGAACATAAACAAAAGGGAATAAAGTATCAGTAAACTTGCCTTTTTCCATTTCAACTTGGGGAACACCATCTGTCACATCATCTTGTGGCTCCTCACGGGCAAAGTCTAGCTCTATACAAGAACAGAAGGCAAAAGCGCAAGCAATGAGCAATTCATAATAATTTTACTTATTATAAACATACAAGTAGTGAAATTTCTTACTCATCTGACAATATTCTTAGTAAACTTATGAATCAACTAACCTTTTGCAACATCTAGCCCACAATCCAGAGGATTTTGTTCTACAACCTGTTAAAAAAAAATGAACAATAATTTAAAACAACAAGCACACTCACTTTGAAATAAAGTAAACCAAGCAAATAACAAATTTCTAGATTTCATGAAATGTAATATTGTCAGAATGGGGTACACAGTCAATACTGGGATATTACAATACATTGTTAATTTTGATGTTGTTGATTAAAAAATAAAGTCATTCAAGTCATTTGTCAAAGAACTTCATGTAATGTCAGATTGTTACCATTATTCAAAATCCCAATTACATTATTTTTGCTGTGTTTGCTTTGCATTGTTTTTGCTTGCTTGTCATATGGCTGAATCCCAACTATTTTTGCTGCTTATGCCATTCTGCCTGCCAGCTTATACATTTCTTTCTAAAATCAAATAAAGGAAAAGTCAGATTTTTTCATCATTACCTCCTTTGTCTCCAGTTGTTCTGCGGATACAGGCAGTGAGGCACTCTGCAGGCAAGGAGTCATCGTGTCAGTCATGTCAGATGGGTCTTCAGATTCTTCCATATGTACTGGTGCGTCAACAACTTCAACAGCCTCTGGAGCTTTGGGAGTTGTCACAAGTTTTCCATGAACGTCCTTGAGAGGCTCAGTCTGCCATTGTGGTGTCTCGAAAATTTGCTTCACACCAGTAAGGCACTCTTGTACCTTAGGTTTCTGCTTTGGCGTTTTCAAAACGTTTCCTCTCAAGTCCTCAACAGGCTCAGCCTTCTGCCTTGGGGTCTTCATGAGCCTCTTGACACCAGTGAGACACTCTTGCTGTTCAGGCTTCTGTCTGGGAGTTTTCAGAAGTCTTCCTCTCAAGTCTTCAACTGGTTCAGCCTTCTGTCTTGGGGTCTTCATGAGCCTCTTGACACCAGTGAGACACTCCTGCTGTTCAGGCTTCTGTTTGGGAGTTTTCAGAAGTCTTCCTCTCAAGTCCTCAACTGGTTCAGCTTTCATCCTTGGGGTCTTCGTGATCCTTTTCACTCCAGTAAGACCCTCTGGTAATTCTGGCTTCTGTTTGGGAGTTGTTACAGAGGTTGTCTTCACATCTGTGTACTCCTGTTCTCTGGGACAATCGGCAGGGACATCACAGACCAAGCTACATTCTTGATCCCCATCAAGGAGACGTCTGACAGCCTCACTGTTGTACATTCCGTCTTTTACTGTGCTCATTGGTGACACCATCATTTCATCTGTAAAATATGTAAAGTTCTATTAGATAATGCAAATGTAATTACTTTAAGTAACCTTTTAGCCTTAGGGCACAAACATGTTCCATGTAAGTACACAGACACAAACATGCAACTCCAATTAATAAACGCAAAGCGCATTCTTATGAACAGTTGGAGGTAACAAATGTGAGTTCTCAAAGGGGTGATACAGAGCTAATCAGAATGTTTACATGACCTCAGTAGTAAAACATGGCATCTGTGCAGGAATGTGTACTGCTGTGCATACGGCACAGAAGGAAGAGAAAAAGAATTAGACGAAGAGAGAAGAGGTGACAAAGCGTCATAAATACACAGACATATGGACATGTTCAGTTAAAGCTTCATCAAACTGGTAAGCCATGGTTGTTTTTAAAAACGTCATGCTATAGCACCAGCTTGAAGTATCTGCATACTCGCAGGGAACATGTTTGGATCCCTTTCATGCTTTTTCCCTTTCCAAATAACAGACACTTTACCTGGCTCCTCTGGTGTGTTCAACACTGATGGCTCTACAACAGATGTGCCCAGAGCTCCTGCTGGTGTCTTCATGGCATTGTTCTCACTGATCACAGATCTCCTCTTCCTTACATTTAGAGGAGTTTTATACATTTCAGAAAGTCCTAAAAACACAAACGCACAATAAGATTAGGTACAATATTGAAGTCCAACATCCATTGACAAAGTGTTGGCAACCATAAGGATGAAAAAGGTGGATTTACCAGTCAAGTCTTCATCCATTTTCATGTTCTTTTTAAGGGGTACAATGTTGGTGACCAGTCGTGGTGCAGCACCAGTTGGTTGCACAACCTTTTGTTTGTGAGCTCTACCCACTACAATGGTAACAGGTGAATTTGCATGTCCAGTGCTGACATGGCCAAGGAGTTTTCTTGCAGGTGTCTAAAAGATTTAGGACAGAGTCACTGCAGTTTTCAAAATGTTAAACATGCTAACATCACAACAAGAAATAACCCTATAACAGTAAGCGATGATGTTCAGTAAGAGTAAGTAAGACTTAGAAGTTCTAATGTGATCTGCTCTAAAAGGGTCCTGTATTCAGGAACAGGAATATTGTTTACCTGGAGTTTGGACACAGTCTTCTTCATTGTCTTTTTGGGGACTGCCGTTTTAGCTGGAATAGCCACTTGAACCTTAGTTTGCCCAAATTTCACCATGTCTGCGTAGGAATTCATGGCTGAAAGGAGAGCCAGAAAAGGGAGAAATGAACACAGAAATTGATCATAAAGTGCATGGACCAAAGGTAAGATTTACAATATAAAAAGATGTACAGTATATCATAATTCAGGGTTTGAACATACCTTTGATAGATGCCCTTGAAATGCCACTTCTGCGCAGCACTTTTACAGCACTCTTTGCGATGCTCTTCCGTGAGGTGTTCTTCATGCTTTTCCTCATTAGGGGTATTTTAGGAGTTACTGTGACCAAAGGCACCTGGTCAGTAACGGCATCTTCAGCAATTGGAGATGGTGTGCTGATGCGTGACACAGAGAATCGCCCTTGTACTGTGGGGGTCTGTTTGATGGCCTTAGGAGTTTCCATTTTGTTTGCAGATGCAGCCTTGGGAGTAGGGCTCCTTGATTTTGGGGACTTCTGTGCAGGGGTTGCTGCCTTGGGAGAAGGAGACTTGGATTTTGGGGACTTCTTTGCAGGGGTTTCTGGCTTGGGAGAAGGAGACTTGGATTTTGGGGACTTCTTTGCAGGGGTTTCTGGCTTGGGAGAAGGAGACTTGGATTTTGGGGACTTCTTTGCAGGGGTTTCTGGCTTGGGAGAAGGAGACTTGGATTTTGGGGACTTCTTTGCAGGGGTTTCTGCCTTGGGAGAAGGAGACTTGGATTCTGGGGATTTCTTTGCAGGTGATGGAGTCTTAGGTGAAGCCTTCTTGGCACCTGGTGATTTCTTAGGCGATGGATGCTCCTACAAAAGCAAAAAAAAACCAAACAAACCAAAAAAACAAAGAAAGTAAAAAGAATAATTTAAAAAAAACATCATGTAAGGGGGAACAGTTCTGTGCGGTCAAACTTGAGTCCTCCTTGTCCAGTAAAGTCTTACCTGGAGCAAGCCAATGACTGATGCTCGTCTGAGAAGTGAGTTTTTGGGTCGATACAGGGATAGGCTTCTCCTAGGAGTGGCCCCCTTGCGTAACGGAGAGTCAGGAGGCAGTCGTTTGTCAAATAACTCCGGACTCAGCTGCCCGCCAAAGGAAACCCGTTTCCTTTTCATTTGTGATGTGGGCAAGTCGGCAACAAGTTCTCCACTTTTGCGTTTCTTGGACGTCTCTTTTACTGATAAATGAATTGTAAATGTGAAATGAAACATAAGAAACAACCAAATATTTCTGAAACATGCTCAAGTTATTTCTGCAATTCAGGTAACACTGTTCAAAATTTGAAGAGAAACAACATAGTGTAAAAATATTTATTACCTTTTTCAACCTTTCCTGAGTTCTTTGGAGATGCTTTTGTTTTGGGAGAAGTCACTGCTTGCTTTTCTTGTTCCTTGGACACTGCAGGTTTGGCTGGTGTGGCCTCCTTGCTTCTCCTTCTCACAGGTGACTTGGGTGTTTGAGTGGAAACTTGCTCAATAACCTCACATGCAGTAAACCTTTGAGGAGGTGAACGGTTTCTCTTCTGAGGTGACACTGCCTCTGATTTGGCACCATTTCCAGCTTCGGGTCCCCCCATCACAGTAGAAGGAACTTCAAAGGACTTCCTCTGCTTCTTAACTGACTTCGGGGTCCCATTACCCATTTTTTCTTCCACCTCCTTTGTTTCATCAGCTCCAGAAGAGACTTCATCCTTAGGAGTGCTTTTGTCTTCTGAGGAAATTACAGGCTTTCCACCACTTTTTCTGACTGAAACAGGTTTTGGAGTGCAGAGCTTCGAGGAAGGCGTTTGAAGCAGGCTGACAGAAGATTTACGCGGGGTCTTAACATCCAGAGATTTTTTGATCATTTGATACAGATCGTTGAAGGGGGATGCGGTCTTGTTGTGCAGCAGGCTATGATCCTCCTTGGGATCCACCTCCACATTTTTCTCCAGAGAACGCTGGATGTTGTCATTGTTAGTACCATCTTTTAGATGAGGGCCTAAAACAGAGCCAACAATAAAAAAGGCTTGTACACTTTAAAGTGCAAGGGCTGCAAAAACATTTTCACTTATCTGTCAGATGTTTACCAGAATGGGCTAAATACTACTACAACAACAACAACAACCACCACAAAGACTTATATTTTGAGACTAATCTGTTTGGAGCCTCAAATTCATTGTTCTGTATACATAGAAAATTCATAGCAAGACTTCCATCTACATTTTCAAAACTACTTGATAAAATATTTGATTCCATTATGTTTAATCAGCTGCAAAGTAAACACCAATTCTGTGAGTTCTCCAACTGTAATTGTGTAACATTATCTTCAACTACAGCTAATTCACAATAACACTGTCACATAGTCTCACCTGTGGACACTTCAGAGATCCTTTTCCCTCCTGTTTCAGTGGTGACAGTGTGTCCCACCTGCTGATCTTTAAGAACCTAGGCATGAGACACTTTTGTTAAACAGGCAAAGTCAAGATGTTGGGATGGCTGCAGTGCTCTAGCGAGAACATAAATAATCTGCAAGTTACCTTGAGGGTTTCAGTTTTGCCTCCTATGGAAGACCTCTTCTTTGGTGTGGGTGCTGGAGGGTACTCGAACCTGAAATGACAATCATCAGAAAATATAACTAGAACTTCATCTACATACGTCAATAAAATGCCAACTTCACCATTCCCATTGCATCTGGTATATATACCATTTAAATACATACCATCTGTACTTAAATGTCCCTACAATGTGTTCTTGGAAGTACAGGTAAAACTATCAATGAAAACCAAAAATGATGCATGTATGGGATAAAAAATTGTAGAACTCTTGATTTTTGTACAGACAATAGAGATAGCATTTGCAGGTTGTGACAAATATTTTAAAGCGAAACTCTCGCCAAAATGCAACCTAGGCTTTTTTTGTGTGAATGTACCCGAGTCAAACTATTTTTTTCAAATCAATACACTTGATACTGAAGTAATAGTAAAAGTAAGGAGGTAGGAGCAATAAGAATGGTAAATTGTTTCTCTTCACACCCACCTGAAAGAACGGTCAATAATAGTTATAACATCTCCATGCTTCAGACGCTCAGATTGTTGCAAAGCTTCTCCGTTGACACAAGTTGGATTCACTGAGCTCAAATTTGTCAAAACGACCTGAAAGAGTCAAAGATTAAAATCATATCAAACGCACGCCCTCAAAGTGAAGAATATTGTCAGCCCGGCTTTTACTGCTATCTAGGTCAAAATTTCCCACAATGAACCCACAAGTGATTTAGGAATGAGACTTTTTTGTTGACACTGGAATGAACATAAGACATAAATGATTATTCAAATACGAATTCCTCATTATCCCAGGTATGCTTTAGAGTTGAATCACTGAAGTTAGCATGGTCATGTTTCGCATGTGTCATTACCTCTTTATTTTCATTCAAGTCAATCCTGCAATGCTCCTTGGAGACTTGAGGAAGCTGAATGCGAATGTCACAGTCTGGCTTCCTGCAAAGATCACAGAGAAAACATGTGTCAACAAAACACACATTACCTGAACCGCCCAAGGTTTTCAGTGGCACTTGTTAATGAGTATTTTATGAAATATTCCAGGGTCCAAGAGTAAAGTGAACCTGTAAACTGGAGCTACTTCATGTATGAACAAGGGAAAGACATGCGTTAACATTTCTGACGTCAGCAGCAGAGGGCCCGCCTCCAAACTAACAAGGATTTTATAGCACCTCTGTCAACCCCAACACGAGGCTGCTCATAGTTAATGCTGGCTTTAACATAAATGTGTGCATGTGCTTAAAGATATGTGCTAAACACAATAGTGCAGTTTAAATATAACAAACGAAGGGTGGTGATTTAATCTGTAAACATGACCTCCCATTACACCCACAAAATGCATTTTACTGCTCTTACCTTCCAAATAAGCATGTTGCAGTAAGAGGAAACTCAGTCCCATCTCCTCCACTCCTCTTAATCACCACTATCTTTCCATGCAATGGCATTTTCGTAACGTTACCTGGAAAAAACGAGTGTCAAACCATAGTGCTAACACAACAAATGTGAATTTTTAAAGAGTGACGTTAAAAAACGGCCCATTTAAACAGGAAACAAACTAAATGGGGAGATTTTCGGGAAAATACAACATTTCAATCGTTTACGACGTTTCATCATATCAAATTTACTGCACGTTAACATTAATTGAAATTTGTTGACGAAAGGTATATCATTTTTTAATCAATAACGTTACTGTGTTTTAACGCTGACAATTTTTTCGACGTTAGCGTTAACGTTACACATCAACTCAGAAGATCTCTGTTCGGACACACTGACATTAAAAACACCCAGCTGAAAATTCAGCGTCACCCCACGTGTAATGTCGCCTCGAAAGTGCCGATATACTTTTGTCAGAAATGATAACGTTATATTGTTGCAGAAATGTTTCAAGAAAAGCGACAATTTACCGATACAAGATGCATTGTCCGTTGATACATGTCACTGAACGTTAACGTTAGCTAGCTAGAACTTTAATATGTGCCCATGGTTGGACAGACTGAAAAATATGTCCATGCGTTGTAGCCTTACCTGGAAATCAAAGACGCGTCAACTTCTGGCAAGCCATAAACCGGGATGCGGCGAAGATTAGTTTTACTATAATGTCATATCAGACTAAACGTAACCTACCGTACACTACAATGTACATCGACGAATGGCTAACGGCAGCTAACATGAGCAGCCGTCATTTGTCGCCTCTCGCCTCTTACACAGAGGTGCCGTAGTATCACTCCGCCACTCAATACACACTGTAATTGAAAGAGACACGCGGTTTAACTTGTGTTTTGCGGTACAATAGATGTATTTTTGAGTAACTGTGTTTTTAAAGTTTAATATTATTGTCAGCATCAAATGTAACTGCCATTAACGTAAAGGGGACTATTTTGTTTACGATTCTGGCGGAACGATTTCACTTCGGTACAGGGACACTGATTTGAAAATGTTTGAAATTCCGCGCGAAGAACTGTGATTGGTTGATACGTCACCATCTCAAAGAAAGGGCGGGGCATAGGACTTGGAAAATTATTGCAAAGCCGAGACTAGACAGTCTTTATCACTGAGCTTCTTTATAGAAACCAGATGGCATTTATAATTTTATCAAGAGATTACAAAGAATATACTAATGATTTATAGAAAAAATTCTCATTTTGTTTCAGACTTTTGTAAGAGTTAATATCATTTAAATATAGTTGTTGGGGTTAACTAACCTCAACAAGCTCCACTTGAATGGATCTTCAGAGACAGCCGCTCAAATCCAGATTAACTGTCTACTACTGTTTATAGCTCTGTATTGGGTAGCCGTTATTTATAATCATATATCATGATAGTATATATTATATACAGATCTTTTTTGCATGAGACATTTTGTCTGTTGTCATGTTATTGCAGGACTAGCTTGGCTTATTGGGACACCTCTGTGGTGCAGAGCCATCATCAATGTTACTAGTTAGATCTGTACTGTTTCTGCTATAAATGTTTGTGATACATATATATATATATATATATATATATATATATATATATATATATATATGTATATATATATATATATGTATATATATATATATATATATATATATATATATATATATATATATATATATATATATATATATATATATATATATATGCACTTAGAATTAGTCTGTTGATATGCGGCTATTCGGAAAATGGCAATTTTGTCCCAGTTACTTTTTAACAGCGTCATTTGAGCAAAATAGCTTGCTTCAGGAAATATGAAATAACAAATGAGAACAAATGATTCGCTATCCAACAGCAGCTTTCACTTGAAGCTAGCTGCTGTTGACTCTGGTGCAAAATAAAACAAAAATGGACAGTAATCCACCCAGGTCCTGTTTGACAGCCTAAAACATCCCATATAAGTAATAAAACATATCCAGATGTTTATGATCTACTCAGACTGCATACATTACATTGCCTAAAATTGCATGTGCTGAAGACTGTTTAAAAACTCTTTTTCTTTTCATCCAAGCCTTTATGCCCCCACCACCTTTCAACACAAAGTAAGGTCCTTTAAGTTACTACACTATGCTAGTGATTGCTAAACAGCAGCCACTGTGGCCACAAGTGATGATTATAGGATAGTGGCAATTGCTAGATAATCATACAGTCAGTAGTATATTTATACAGCAAACTATCAAATGTTTGCTAACATTAGCCACTATCAACTACTGCTCACATAAGATCAACTAATGCTGTCGGTGCAAAACCTGTGAGAGCGGTGATTTGAGCACAGGTGTGTTCAACGGCTCATGAATTCAACTTTTACAAGGAAGAATGTGCTAAACTAAAAAAAAAAGAATTGTTCGATTTTTAAAAATTTTTCTCAATTGGTGACACGCAAATTAATTGATTTCTGTTTCACTTTAACCTAAACTCAATGCTGATTTCGATTAAGGTCACTGTCATGAAGATTCCTGGTACTGACATAAATATCAAGAGTAAACTGTGAATCCTTGTTATCAGTCTCTGCAATGCTTTGCTATAGCTGCACACACAAAAAGACGGTTCTTCTGAGGCTTCACGAAAGTGTGTCTGCCTTCTCTTTCTCCCCGAACTTCTTCTTTCTGTGGATAGGATGTATAAAAACCTACTGAGAACCATCCTGTGGCACAGCATGAAAAGAACGACACATGCGAATAACACAAACACATTTGATAATTATTAAATGTTGGTTTTATTTTTGATCTTTTTTTGTTGTTTTGTCTTTTTTTTTCCAAAGTCGCTTGATAATCTTGACAAAATTGCAACATATTCCATACTTCTCAAACTGACGCTGTGTCTGTTGCTATTCCAGATTAGCTGTGGAGGGAAAAGTTGTGCGCTGTTCTGGACAGGTGAAGTCCTAAATGATGAAAGCAGCTTTGACCGTACAAATAAAAGAAAAAAAAAGAAAAAGGAAAAAAAAAGAAAAGAAAACATGAACGACTCAGAGAGACTCCACACTGGCATCCTATGTCGTAACGTGTTGGGGTTCAGGGCCGGCGTCTCTCTGCAATATGTCCTGGGGTCTGCCAGGCCTAACAAAACATGAGTGACTGAAGAAAAAACTCAGGGGCTCAGTAGCAGAAGTGTGTGTATGTGTGCATCTGTGACAGGAGGGTTAGGATGTGCAGCACAGAACATATACAAAGAACAGGCCAAGCACACAAAATGATTCCTTCCTGAGACATTGGCGTGTGTACAGTAACGATGGTCTAGATGACGTGTGTGTTGTAGCGGTGAAGGCGTTTTGGCGTAAAGTGAGTCGCAGGGTGCAAGGTTTGCTCTGGATCCGGCAAAAAACTCTCATGTATTTTATTTTTTCTACCACAGGTTGCCGGGGGGGGGGGGGATTTGTGAGGACTTAAGTTGACAAACATCACATTTGGGACCTTCACTTGCCTGACCACTGATTGAGCAGAGGGATCACTACAATCGAGTCTTTCCCCATCCACTACAGATTATTGATCCATTCAGAGACTACTGAGAATCACGTGTGTTTAATACAGTGTGTATGTACACCATTCTTCACATTTTTTAACTCTCTTTGAAGCTGAGCTGCAAGAGCGCACGGGCAGGGCCCAGCTCACCATTTTTCAGAAAAAACACCATCTCTCTTTCTGCTACATGGCCGAAAAAAAGCTATGCCCCGACTGGAGTGCTACTTTGTTATCTACTGTATGTAAAAAACATGTTTTTTTAAAAAGTGTAGAGTTTGGGGGGGAGGGGGGTGTTTGAGAGGTTGAAATCTTTTGTGACAGCCACATTCTGAACAGCCAGTGATTGGTTAAGGGGCCTGTCCAGTATTTAGTAGGACACAAAACATGAAAGAACTTCCTTCAGTAAAATGTGCTCAAAATGTATTTTTTTCTTGCATCACAAACCTATAAACAAAAACACATAAAAGGTATTCATAAAAAAAAAAAAAAATCAGGTGAAGCCTAAAACTCTTCATAGTTTTAAAGAAATGAATACAGCTTATATACACAAACTCAAAGGCTACTTAAAATACACCTTAATAATGAATCTTCATTAATTTGATTTCTTGAAAGGACCTGTGACCATATCATACAACCGAGTTCATACAATCATTTTTTTTCCATTCTCTTGGAAGCAAAAAAAAAAAGAAAAAAAAAAAAAGGAAAGAAAGAAAAAAAGGAAAACAAATCCAACCTGGAATAGTAGGTGATATTCATCGCGACTTGTTTTCTGTGCACATTTGTGTGTGTGTGTGTGTGTGTCTGTGTGTGTGTGTCTGTATGTGTTTGCATGTGTAGACTGGAGAGAAAATTTATCAACATCTTTTGCTTCGCGTTAATTAGAATAATGTACAAATGTGATAAAACTGAAACGTCTCTCTCAATACTCTCGATGGGTATGAAAAAGATTTAAACAGTGAAGGAGTACAACAGTTTCTAATCTCAGAAAAACATGTCCTCGTTTCAACCTACCGTTCTGTTCGTGGACATGTCGATCACAATAGTTCCTTAACTTTTTCTATATATATTTATATATCTTTTGTACGAAATCTGTTTTTTTTTTTTTTTTTTTTTTTTAAGTTGGAAAAAGAGAAAAGACCCAGAGTCTTTGAAGAGGAGGGGTCTTTTGACGAGTCCCAAACTTGCAGTCTGCCTCGGAGTACAACGAAAAAAAAAGTGTCTGGTGTTTGTCAAGTCAGTCTTTATGCATCGTCCTTGTTCATATATTTGTCCCTAGGTGCCCCACCCGCTCTCGGTTCTGTTCCAAACTAGTCTCCGCTGCGTCCAGATCTGTTTCCATGAGTCTTTTTCGAGGAAGGTGGAGAGGGGAGGAGCAGCGGTGGAGAGGAGAGTGGAGGGAGAAGGAGGTTGAGTCATCAGCAGTGTTTACGGTGTGGTCTCTCGGAGGCATCCTGTTGCCCCGGCCTGCTCCGGCCTTACCCCCCCTCACGTCGGGACGGTGGCTCCAGAGTGAGGGAAAGCAGATCAGGAGGGTGGGGATTTGTGTCGTAGCAGAGGAGAAGGTTGGCTCTGCCGGCGGTCTCCTGTGTTCAGCAGTCAGGGTCAAAGCCCCCCTCCTTCGCCCCCTCCTCTTTAGAACGTCGTGGGAGGAGACGGAGAGCATCGTGAGGAAAAATTAAAAAGGTGGGCCGCTACTACGGCGATTGTGTGGCTGGACTGCTTTGGGCAGAGCTAGGGGACAGACTGGGGCTGCAGCTGCCTGGGGGAGCGCCACTGGGCCGGCTGCCTGCAGCTCCACTTTCCAGACCTTCTGAGTTTTCCAGCATCTCCTGGATGAGAGGGGGCATGGAGCCTGGGATCTCCATCTTCAGGGTGATGACACGCTCAGCTCCTGCAGAGACGATTGGAGAGAGAAAGAAAATGTAAACTACCAAATCTCCCACGAGGTGTTCATTCATGATTTCTTTCTCTTCAACACAATGTAATATGAAGTGTGGGGCCGACACTAGTCTGGACCACGGACCTTTAGCACTGATGCTTCTCAGATCGGTGATCTTCATCAGCATCTTGGGGAACATGTGCGGCTTGTGGGGCCTCCTCCGCCTCACGTAGATCTTCAACGCCTCCAGGAGGGGCTCCTGCAGGACGTCCACCTTCTCTGCCTGCTCCAAGTCCTGACGATCTGTGGATGAACACAAGAGTACGGAAAAGTGTGTCAATAATCTGTCATAATCACAGTTAGCCACTAGATGGTGCCCCTGCTGTTTCATCCACAGAAGTGGGCCAACACTGGACTTTGCGAAGGCACCCATTTGGGCTTTTCCAGACTGTCAGGTGGCAAAGAGAATGTTCAATAAATGTACCTCCACACAACAAACAGATGGCGCTGAGCAGCCCTGTCTCAGCATCATCCATCTCCAGGGGAAGGAGCTGGTTGGCAAAGGCGAACACCAGGTCGGTGAGTGGACCGAAGCCGGCGTTGTGCATCTGGGTTCGGTTTAGCGTGAGTCCATCTGAGAAAGTCATGGTGTCTTGCTCTGGTGTGTAGCGTGTACAGATCCGAAGTATCTGTGGACAGCAGAGACAGAACTGGTTGTTGATTTGGTTCTTTTTGAAAATGTGCGAAAAATTCTGAGAACAAAAATGCAGGGGTCACCGTTCTTACCAGGATGTCCAGACAGGCTGCTTTGAGCAGAGTGATCTGATCGGCGATGGTGAGCGTTGTGAAGCCGGGCAGCTGCTTCGCGAACTCCACCGTCTTTATGATGCACTTGGTGGAGAGTTCACTGAACTTGTCCCAGAGGTCTACGTCCAAGGACACACGTCTTTCTGAGCTGTTACTCTGGAAGGAGTAGAAGAGGAGGGGAAAACAATTAGATATTTTTTTATTTTATTATCTGTTTTAACCCACTTTATGCAGGGGACATAATGAACTAAAACAAATGCAGGCACACACAGATTGCCAGTGTCGTGCTACTGACCGTAGTGTATTTGCCCAACTGGCAGAGAGACGGGAAGGTTTCCTGGTGTGCCTTGCGAACCCTGTCGATCATCTGCTCTGTGTCGGCACTCAGCACGTAGCTCTCTGTGCACTCCTGCTTCTTCTCATCCTTCTTCTTCTTGTTCCGGTCGTTTCTCACTGCTATAAGAAGCACAGGAGAGAGGATTAGCGTGTGTGACAGAAATCACTGATTTCAACCTGCAGTAAAAAAAAAAAAAAAAAACGTTATGTGGTCTATGTAAGACATATAAATCTGTATAGGTCCTCACATCAAGGCACAGCCACGAGGAAAACTGAGATCGAGATTAAAGGAGAAGTCATCAGCAGGAGAGGATGCTCTATCTGCAGCAGCAGAGCGTCACTGCTTCACTTCCCTTATCCGATGCTTTAAAGATAAATGTTGTGAGGCAGCGCCATCGGAGAAGCACCACAGTAATGGAGGGTGGGGTGGGGTGGGGTGGGGGGGGTGGTGGTGGGGGGGGGGACTCTTGAAATAATCCAATGTGGTTTCCCTCTGGGCGATCTGGCTGAGAATAGTGTGCTCACCCCAAATGACAAAAAACACTAGGCGGGGTGTTTAGCATTGGAATCCCATTACAGCCTCCATCCATTTCTCCCGGCCCATCCAGACCGGGGTGCAGTTTAGCTCTGAATGTGTGTGTGTGTTGAGGGTGGGGGTGTGATGGGGTGCCAGTTGATAAATAGTGGTGGTGGATGGAGCTATCCATAAGGGTGACAAATTGCCACAGCTTTCATTAGAGGTCCCGGCTAATCTAATAACATAATATGACAAATATCCCGCCTCTAATGGCTTTAAAAGGGCTCGGCTGCTGCGCCCATACCGGAAAAAACCTTCCAGCTCTCTCTCACTCTCTCTCTCGGTTATACAACACAAGCTCTCTCTCCTCTCATCTCATTCTCACCAGTGCTCCCCTTTCAAAAATTGTACTTCTTGTGCTTTAAATCATCCCACTTTCCTAAACTCATCTCTATCAGTCCTCGCATCTCCACCTCCCCTCCAGGTACCTGAATTTCCCCCAGCCGCTGACCTGAGATCAGATTTTCCTTGTCTTAATCCTAACCTTGACCATTAAGGGTGGGAGCGCTCAGGCTGATGGGAGATCAGTGTCTGTGACAGAGGGGGCATGGCCCGGGGCCAGGGAGGGATGCACTACTCGGTGCTGCCGCTCATCGATCAGCCCGCAGACAGGCCTCCCTGCCTGGGAGAACATGAGGGGGAGGAGGAGGGAGGGGGCTGGAAGTCTGATGCTGCACTACGTTATTGCTAAGCACTGCTCGCCAAAACAAGAAATGAAGAAGACCCTGCTGTGTGGATGGAGCATGGTGATACTATTATTTGCGGGTGTTTTATTTATACTCATGAGGCAGGCGAGTGTAGTAAACACATGTGGACATTCAGCAGAAAACAGCACAGTGACGCATAAAAAAAAAAAAATCTAAATAAATGTTTGGTTTTTTTTAGATAGTGCTTCAACGATTCATCTAGAAGTTGTCTATTAACTAAATTCATAGCTAACTGTTTGAAATTTTTTTTAAGGAAAAAAAAAGTCAAAACTCTCTGATTCCAGCTTCTTAAAGGGCAACTCCACCAATTTGGCACATTTTAGGTGCAACACGTCAACATTTTAGTTTAAAACATTCAACAATTTACTACAAATATCACCAGAAAGTGAAGAAATAACAGTTCTGATACGTTACGTCAAAGTCTTTGCAAAGTGTTGCAGATGTATGCTAGCATGCTAACCAGTTAGCCCTGGGCTTGAACACATCTTTATCCCAGCGGTCCAAAGTTCTTGCACTAGTGGTGTAAAAACAAACAATCCCAAGGCAGTCCGGCTGGCTGCACGGCTAACTGAGCTAACAAGCTAACAGTAGCTACAGCGATGATGGATAAACTGAATATGATTAGCAGTTCTTCTGGTGATATGCTGCCCCTATGGCTAGCCCTAACGGCTAGCCAATTTTTAGGCATTGCACATTTAAAGTATGTCAACAGACTTTGCTGAGCACAACTGCATGTAAGAAAAAAGACATAAAACATAAAGCCTCTTGTGGCTCCAGAGGAAGCTGGAGCATGTAATCTTGAAGTGTCATTGTGGGTAATGTAGGCACCAACTTTTGAAAAGGACATTTTAAAAATGTCCATCATGAGTCTAACAGTGTTATAAGAATGCAATGCTAGACCAGTGGACTGTGTTACAAAACCTTCTGCCTACATTACCCACAATCACACTAAGTGACTTCACTGCAAGCAGTTTATCAGATTACATGCAGCTTCCCCTGGAGCCACATCAGGCTTTGTACTACTGTTTTCACACATGCAGTAGTACTCACCTGGACCTGTGAACACACTTTGATGTGGCCTGACCCTTTAAACGTGAATATTTTCTGGTTTCTTTACACCTTTATAACAGTAAACTGAATATCTTTGGGTTGTGGACAAACATCAACATTTCACCCAACTTTCTGACATTATAAGGACCAAAGATCTAATAAATTAATGTAGAAAATAAAAGAAAATACAAATAATCATTACTTGCAGCCCTTATCTAAATGCCCACATACAGTATAATATGACAGTTTTATAAACCGTACAAAAACAAACAAAACCATAAAATGCTGCCCACTTCCATTTTCTTTAATGAGCTAATTATGACTTAGTTAGTGAAGGACTGGCCTGCATTAAACTGCAGTAAGCTGCTGGACATACTTGGGCCGGCCCTGCTCGTGGTGCTGATTGGGAATCTGTGTCCTGCCTGCCGTGCGGGGAGGGGTTGGGTGGAGGGTGGAGGGGCTGCTGCAACACAGTCGATGTCCAATTAATTCACAAATAAAAGTGGGGCATCCCTAGCGCCCAGACATTACCCACGCTGACAAATTGGCAGCACAATCATAAGCCGCACAACACAATTTAATGAAGTCATTAAAGAACTATTAGGCACGACTGGCGATCTGTCATGGCGAATTGCCACATGCAATAACTTGGGGGTGGGGATGGTAGAGTGGGGGGGTTGAAGCGGGGGAGTGAAAATGAAAGAAATACTGCCTCGGTTTTTGTGTGTTTGTGTGCGCGTTAACTTGAAGCAATGCATCTTTCAAAATGTATTATGAGAATATGAATGCTAATGGGGGGACTTGCATCCTGGATTGTTTGCGGTTACGTGTTCATCACATAAAAATGATTTACAAGAGCCGTTGTGTAACGTGTACAGCATACTGTGACAGCGCGCTCACACACACACACACACACACACACACACACACACACACACACACACACACACACACACACACACACACACACACACACAGCCATCACTCAATCATTTGTTCTCATAGTGGATTTCAGCTGCAGTGTGCAGTTAATAGACAATTTCTGTTAGTGCCTCGGTGTGTATTTGTCTGTGTGTGTGTGTGTGTGTGTGTGTGTGTGTGTGTGTGTGTGTACAAGACAGAGAGAGGTGGGCAGACAGGGATAATTCGTGTGAGGAAAATTAAAGCAGTGGCAGCTCGTCCATCACACAGATTAAATTCAATGGAAAGATAAAAATGTCAATGTTCCCCTGCTCCTGCTGCTCGCAGCGCACAGCCACCGTCGACAGTGATGAAACTTTCTCCCTCTCTCTCTCCCTGTCCTGCAGCCTCTCTCATCCCTCCTCCCACCCCCCTCCTCCCGCTCTCTCAACTCCACATTTTCATTCTCACTCACACTGGGTTCAATACTCTCTCCTCTCACAGCCTTCATCTTTCTCTACTATCCTGCCTCACCGGCTGATGTTATCCTCCCCCCTTGCGCTGTTCTCCATCATTTGTTGCTTCATCTTATTTTACTTTTATTACATTTTTTTCTATCGCAGAGTAACACCTTCATCGTGGAACATGTGAGTGATAGCTTTGTGAGCCAAGTCAAAAAAAGGGGGAGGAGATGATAAAGACAGGGAGGTGCTGGGTGGCTCATTTGAACTCGGGAACATAAATTTGGTTTCAGGGATCGTGCAGCTAAAACAATGATGATCCCTGACGCAGATAAAAAAATAAATAAAAAAAAGACTCAACACGGAGAAGTGTCAGCAGTGGGAATTAAGTCACTTCAGCTGAAATGTGCTTCATATATATGCTGCTTGAGAATCCGATGTTATCAATCTTTTGCTGACATATTTATGTTGGTAAAAGGTTTTTTTCAAACTTGTTTCTCAGAGTTATCTCATGACCTGACCTCAGTACTGGGAACCGCCGCACCATGCTAAGGTCAACGTGTGCATAGATAAGAAACACATTATTCATGTTTCAGCCCTTTTAAAATGTACTTTTGCCAAACTTTGATTTATTCCACTGCTCTTGCTCTTCTTTGAGCACACACTGTCAGGTTGATATTAATGTGGCAGTGGGCTAACAGGCGGTCGTCTTGTAACCCCTCGCTTGCTCCAAACCCCTCCCTCCTTTCTGACGCCATCCTGCTTGGCATTGCCACCTGGCAGCAGGCCTGGCACTGTCGTCTGGAGCTGTCTGCCGGGCAGACACAAGGTCACCCAGACGTCCCCCCGGCACCAGCGGGGGGTCCACCTTCTGTGTGTGTGACAGAGAGTGTATGGTGTTTGAACTGAGCTGTCCGAGTGTATTTCTGTTAACTTTTTATTCATATCAGTTTGTGTTTGTCACCTTGCATTAATTTCAGCGTGCGCATGAAATTATGCACAAGCATGCATTTTTATGCATGTGTGTGTATGTGTTCTTGTGTCGGTGTGTGTGAGAGGCGGAGAGGCTCCCTGCTGGCCCCAGATGGCCAGCCTCTCCTTCCTCACCAGGCCAGACCAGCTTCACGGGCCAAAGTCACTGCCGAGGACACAAGACGAGCAATCTGTACACTCTGCACAAAATGACCGTAATCAGAAAAAAGTATTTCTAATAAAGCACAACCAGCTGAGGAGAGGTGGGTCGAAATCTATCCCATAATAAAATCCCCAGCCTACATTCCATTCAGAAATCCAATTTGAGCGGCTTTTACTTGTTCAGTTCCACTAAGTCACCACTAGATGGCTCTCCAACTCCAGTCTTTCCTCCTGTTGTGTGCCGTGTGCCTCAGTTTGTGTGTGTGTGTGTGTGTGTGTGTGTGTGCATGTGTGCACGCGCGCGTGTGTGTAAAAGAGCTGGCTGCTGTGATCCTTCTAACCATGATTAATGGCCCCATTCAAAGGTAAGGAGCTCAGAGGATAACTTCTTTTACTGTAAGCCACAGTGCTGTGGCATGGGAGCGCTCCCTGCACTCGCTGTGCCAGAAAGATGAGGTAAATAGCGCTGTGAAGACAGAAGGCAGAGAGGGACGGAGCTATGGAGGCTGTCTGCGTGCGAGTTTAAACAGGTGTGCGCCTGTCAGAGGAGGGATGCTGCACTTTCAGTCTGCATATGCCTGTTTCTTTTTCTATTACTGAGCATTAATCAGTATTCATGAGTCAATATATGTCCCATACACACATTCTGGTGATGTAAGTGTGTGTGTCTGAGGTAAAAAAAAAACCTTACCGGCCTCTAAGATCTCTGCGGTCACACCTCTTCCAATTACTTTATCAAGTCTGAGAGCCTGTGTGTGTGTGTGTGTGTGTGTGTGTGTGTGTGTGTGTGTGTGTGTGTGTGTGTGTGTGTGTGTGTTCACACAGCCCCCGGGGTGCAATGATGGGAGCAGACGCCTGCTCTTTCACTCTCGGCAGGTGAGAACATATTCATCACAGAGGCCTGCCAAGCCTGGCGACACCCTGGCTGTTATTGCCAGTCTGCATCACGGCTGCCCTGTGTCTCGCTTTTTACTGCGGATGCGAAAGCCTCCAAAATAAAAGCATCACTGAACGCGGGGAATTAATAGCAGCAGCTTTGATTTTTTTCCTCGTAAAAAACTGACAGGATGGGGTCATAAATCAATAATAATGGATCGCTGCCACAGCTGATACGTGTGTGCATTAACAGTGTACACTTAGAGCATCTGTAGCAGCACAAATGACAACAAACGCCGCAGCTTAAGATTGGTAACAACTAGGATGAGATCTGCACTCTAATGATAGCAGGGCATTCTGGTAAGACAGGTTCTGTACTCACACTCCTTGGACATCCCGACTTCCAGGCACTTCTGCAGCCGACAGTACTGGCAGCGGTTGCGGGTGACTTTGTTGATGATGCAGTTCTTCTCCCGGTGACAAGTGTACACCATGTTTTTCTGGATGCTTCTCCGAAAGAAACCCTGCGTGACAGAGATGATGGATAGATCAGGAGAGAGGACAGGTGCTCGTGGAGGAACGGGTAGGACAAGGGACTGGACTGGTTGCTGTTCAGAAAGCTCAGATTATGGGTATCTATTAAAGGGCACTATGTAGTTTTTGAGAAGAAATTCAAACTATTTACATTTTTTTATTTACAACATTAATAAGGGAATAATTCAGAAATATGTATTTTTCCCATAACATAAACAAGCAGTTCTCAGAGGAAAATTAGCTCCCCAGACCAAAAAAAAAAATGTCTTCCCCAAAACTACACAGTGCACCTGCAACACTACTGTATTTATTATGTGCTTTGGATGCCTTCTGCAGTATCTCTCTTCATATATACTGCCCATATCTTTATTCAGCTCCCTACAAAAACAAAATGCTTGCACGTTTAAAAAAAAGAGGTCATGCAGAAAGGCCATATGCAGCTGGAGGTCAAAGCCAAACAGTTAAGTCCTTAAAGGGCTTATTCCGTGGCATAATCGGGACAGAGACTAATAGTCCGTCACCATCTCCTGAGGTTGTCCACCTCCTCGACGATGGCCTCTCTCAACGTGACACAAAACTGCCTTTGGAGATGTTTTTCAGGACCAAATGCTTTTGGGGGCAAAAGGCACAGGGTAACTGGGCGCCATATAACCATGGCCTAGTTTACGCCGCCAGAAATAAGCGATTCTAGATCCAGGCCAAGCTCATATTATTAGAGAGAGAGAACATAGGCTGAGGCTGTTGTGTAAGAACAAAAAAGGAATTCCCTTTTCAATCTAACTAGATCAAAGGGAATCAGAAAATACTTTTAAAAAAAGAAATTGAGTCCACGCGTGTGAGGAGGACGACAAATCGTAATGAGCTCATCTGTAGGCGCTGTGCTGAAACGGCAGATCTTTGGGGAGGCTAACGATGTTTTGATTGCGCGAAAAGCAAGACACAGTGTCTCTTGCTGATAGATGCAACGCACGTACCGTACACTTAGTCAGTAATAATTTAGATTCTCTGCATATCATCTTTAAGAGTTTCTCTAACAGCCACAAATAAGCACAGAATATTTGGTCTGAAGAGCAAAGTGTAAAAGCAGCTATCTCTGTTTTAAATAAAAAATGACACCTGGGATTTGTGGTGAGGAAAAAAATGGATACAACTTGATATCTCTGTCGAAGAACATCTCAAAGCCCGAAACTGAATGTTCTGTCTCTGATTTCAAGTAAACAAAAAAAAAAAAGTTCTTCGTCGGATCATGTGGCCCTCTAAATGCTGCCGATGTGTTACAGAGAGTCAACGATGACAAACCAGTTATAACGCCACGAATCAAAACTTATATTCTCCATTACACCATGCAACCCACAATAAAATCAATGTTAACCTCTGTGGCCTTAGTGCTCAAACATCCCTTGCGCGTCAAAAAGATAAAAAGAGGTTAATGCAAATCATCCACAACTGAGTGAGTACCCAGCAAGCAGGGCTCGGGACAAATGTATTACAGGTCAATGTCAGTATTGATGTGACGCAGTGGGACACGGGCTGTGTTTTGGTGGGTAGGCGGGTGGGTGGGGCTAGCTAGGGGGAGAGAGGGAGGTGGGGTTGGAGTGTGGGTGGAGGGGTAGCTCTGCCAGGGAGCCCCATCCCATGACGAGGGATTAGCTTTGCTAGCCGACAGATGGCCGGTGGACCTAAGCCTGCAATTTGTCCTTCCCGGATCACCGGCCCTCTTCTCGTATCTCCCGGCCGCCACCGCAGAAAGGAAGCGATCCAAGCTTCGGAGGGTGAAGCGTGTGCATGTATCTTTCTGAGCAAGGTACCAGCACGGGCAACATTGGTGATTACACTTGATAGACGTTGACTTCCGGCTGATAGAGGAAGTGTTTTGGTCCTTAGAGGGTCATCTTATCTAATCCTGATCTCAGCAAAGGCCGAACATCTTCTTAATAACCTGTTGCCACATAAAAACAGACCTCAAGGGTGAAAAATCCCAGCATTTTCTGCAGCAAGTCCAGCCTGAAAATAGAATGTTTGGTGTCTTCAGTAGACAAATGAAGCTACAACAAACAACAAGGCTTGTACTTTGGCGTTATTTCTAGCTGCTGATGCTGAGGGATAAGTCTGTGGCTTTTGTTTGCGCCTGAGTGTGTTTGTCTCATGTCCTCTTTGATCCGATGTTGCTCCGACCCTGACCCCAGTGTCACAAGGGGATTGACCCACTCCCTCCACACATCGACAGGCTCAGGTGCCTACTCGCGGCACCTTCCAATTGGCTGCTGCCTACGGCTCGTGGGCCAGTCGATTGTTCCTGCCCTCCCTCCCTCTCCTTTTAGGAGTCATTGCTTCCTGCGGCCCTTAAGCTTCTTTTTGTATCACCGCTTAATCCACCCGGCGACAAGAGCCCTCAGCGGGCCTGTCAGCCTCCCTGCAGTGTTCAGAGGAGATGAGAGCCGCGAGAATCGGGAGAGGGAGGGAGGGATGAAAAAGAGGAGCCAACGGTAACGACACATGCGGCGCATGATTGCGTGTGTCATGTGCTCTCCAAGTCACGGCCGTCTACCTGGTGCGCATTTATGAGTGAGTCGGTGTGTTCTGCTTCGCATGTGCATGAGGAAAAGCTTTATTAAGAGGAAAGCAGGGGGGAGTCTGGGGTTGGCAAGTTCACAGGGAAGCAAAGGAATCCTCTCTTACGTGACTTTCACACTGTGCCCAGATTAAGAGTGCGTTCCCAGCCTCCCACTGCGCACATGCATGTGCCTGTGCCCCTGCCTCTATTACGAAGCAGCTACTGCTACATCCCACACATTACTAGAGACGGATGCGAGGTGGGAGGGCCATTTTTTTTTTTTTTTTTAAAACACAGCAAATAGGAGAGATTCTTGTGAGAAGCGGTGGCTGGGGAGTTTGGAAATATGGCCACGGATACCAGGAGGAGAGTTCGCCTACCGTGCGCTGCCATGCCTCCAGGACAAAAACATAAACATGAGGGGGCGGGCATGCATATTTAATGTTTAAGTGTTAATATCTGGAGGGGAATACAAGTGCAATGCCGTTGAGTACGAGCAGGCGGTAGAACTTAAACAACAAACGAATGAGCTGTCTCCAAGTAGCAGAGCTCAACATCCCCCTCCTGTTTCCTCTGTTCGCTGCAGCCCCCAGGAAATGCCTTTGTAGTTTGGCACGCTGCAGCAAAGCCGACGCTGCTAACCCTCGACTTACCCCGGTCTCAGATGAGACAACCATATACATTCACATGCCTGTAGTGTTGAATTATTGAGCATGCTACGCCAAGTCATCTCCTCTGAAGTCAGAGATACGGGGAAGGCATCCTGAATTTTTCAAATTAGCTCTGCGGCATGTTGAGTGGGCAGGCAGCCGCGTCACGGACGGGGGACTCGGCGAGCGACGCTAGCTTCTGAACGGGGGATGTTTTTTTCGTAGTTTTTAGATGGCATTTTTTAATGATTAGGAAATGCTTTGCTAACCAGCCGAATTACTGTGTTGTTGGGACACGGTAGCAGGGAGCGGTCACACAGCTTCAAAACAACTCCTCGGCTTTTAAAACACTTATTTGACACAGAAAATAAAGTCATCTACTTCCTGGCTCATTCTTGACCTGATGCACTTGTTGAGCGCACACACAGTTTCCATGCAAAGGACAGATAAAACAGTTTTTCCATTCTGATGTGCTGCCGTTACACCGACAGCTTTTCCAACTATGTCCCATCAATATGTCTGATTATTCTTTCTGTATATTATTGGATTGAATTTGTTTTACTCTGCTGCTGCTCTTCAGACACAATCTATACGCATGCGCTCTCACTATGGTTTGAAATAATCTAGCCCAGCTTTGTCGGGGAATGTAATCATGTCCATCCAAGAAGGAATGCCAAATTTGTACAGAAACATGTTATGAAATTAATCCCAGATTAAAGAGCAGACATTTCCATCAAACCTCAAAGGCGGAGCTTTAACATTTCAGGGCACAGACAGACTGTCAATGTCAACAGCTGATGGTAAAACCTATGAAATAAGTTACAGCTCACCATTGTCCTATAATAATTTGGACCGCACAATGTCCGCTGGCTGATTAATTAAAACACCAGCTCCGTCCCGACTGCACAACAGCCTCGAAAAGCTAATTACAGAGTCAGTTCTGACACTTACAGCTCATCTTCTGTGTGCCCTCTTTCTGTGCTTCACATCACACAGTTATGGATTTTTTTTTCGCTACCATTTTGCAAATGTCAGGCTATTGTGCACGGAATGTGTTTTAAATGCTTCCTTTGTCTGTGATATAACATCGAGACAAAAGCCAGTTCTTCATAGTTTGAGTGTTGAGTTTTTAGGACCTGCCTCATACTTTCTATTCAGAGATCCAGGTTAAGCTATCCATCTGTGACAACGCAGGTGACCACTTTCAACCACATGACTACCGCCTCTTCCTGAGGCGAGGTGAGTGTGTTTAACACTGTCACGAACCACAGGACACAGGTTTGTACTTCTATATTGGTCAAACACACACACACACACACACACACTCCACAGAAGCTTTCATTTAGCCTTATTAAGTCATTACAAAATGCAATCAGACGCTATAAGGCAACGGGGAGCGATGTTAAATGGGCGAATTAAAGACATGCAGACACCTTCCACACAAGAATGCAAACAGGGCTAACATGATGTCAGCAATGGCTAGCTTGGAAGCTGGATAACTTTGGAAAATTGGGGGTGGGGGGAACATTTAGGATGTGGCTCCTGTTGAGCCGTTGTCTTGTTGTCAATTATGTGGCTGATTAAGAACCAATGTGCATATAATGACAATCACAACAACCCCAGTGTGCAATAAATGGGATGTAATACTCGAGTATAGCCTATAAAATCCTTAATTTGGCAACTGCATATACCCAGGCTACCTGACTAAGTAAACTGTATGTGTGGGAAACAGCACATTTTCCTATTTGTCTGGTTTTATTCTGCTGATCGTTTTCAGTTCTGCATTGTTCAGTCTTGATAGTCAAAAATATGCATCTACAATAACCTCGACATTTCAGTATTTGAATTTATTTGATTAGGTTATTAAATAAAACAGTAGTATATATGATGAATTCATTTGAAAGAATGAAAAACAAGACTCAGTATGGAGATATTTCATTCGCAGGACCCGTGGAGCAGCGTAGTCAGCGGCAGCCTGGTTACCCCTATAAAACAGCAAAGGGGTCAGCCTTTACTCACTTTGTTAACTTTTTATAAGTGGGATTTAGGGACTAGGTTAAGTTTCATGGAGCACTCACAGGGTTATGTGTTTGTGCCAGACTCCTAGCGTTCCTGTGCATTCTTCAGCCAGCCCCCCCCTCCCCTCGCCTCCTGGGCTCTGATGCCTCTGATGCCTCTGATGCACTGACCATCTTTCTCCTGGTGTCAGTGAGTTCAGCTGTGGCCCCCCCATCCCCCTAATCTGCGGCCCCTCCGACCATCCCCACTCCTCTGTCTCTAGCTGCTCTCTCGCTCCCTGCAGTCTCCCCCATCTTTGTCTCATTTTGTCTGCATTTCTACAATCCCCCCCCCGTGTTTCTCCACTTCCTTACACTCTCTTTTTTTCTGACTGCTACTGTCTCCCTCCTTCTCCTCTCTCCCCCCACATATGGAAACACACAAGCTATTGGCTGAACCGTCAATAAGTCAGAGGGATCTAGCAGGCACCTGTCAACGGCAGCACCACCCTGCCTGCCTTCATCAGACCGCTCCCTGCCTCCTCCTGCTAGACAAAGGGCTGCTGTCACGAGGAAACATTGCAGGGAGGCTCCCATTTTTGGTAAACCTGAGAATGCATGATTGCCTTGAAAAGAAAAAAAAAAAAAAGCTTGCTCGTGTGCTCACACATATATACATGCACACACCAACTATCAGCTGATAACAGAGCAGGTGGGGGTTGTGAGGCCTCTTCAGCACCTATGCAACACGGCTGTATTGATAACCGACGGCCGATGCGGGCACGTTGTCACAGCTGATAGGAGCAGCAGCTACACTTGACAGATGACAAAGTTTCACATACTGTACGTGATAAGAGGCATCTCCATGTTATCTTTACAATGTGCAGATATGGCGTTTAGATGCTGAGGGAGGCGGTTGCAACTCGTCCGGCTCAATAAGACGACTGATAATGTCGGTAAATGATTCCCCATGAAAAAGCAGCCACTTTTGACTTGTTTCCAACCTCAGCCTCTAGCGCTCAACACTGGAAAAACACCAAAAGGATGTGAAATATTTGAAATGACGTGCCTTATCATTTGATCAACTCAGTTCAGGTTGTGAAGATCTTTGTGTGCGTGTGTGTGTGCTTTTTTTTTTCTTGTCAAATTCACATGAAGGTTACAAGATTGACCAACGTCTTGCTTGCTCGGCAGATTCAGAGGAAGGCCAGGAGTCTCACCTTGCAGCCCTCGCAGGCGCTGACACCATAGTGGTACCCTGAGGACTTGTCCTGGCACACAAAGCAGGGCTTGTAGACGCGGGGCGGCGGGGGAGGCGAGGGTGGGCTTGGCACTATCTCCTCTGAGCTGGTACTCTGGGTCTCTATCGCTGCGGAGAGGAGAGAGAGCAACAAGAAGGGGTGAGTGAGCGCTAACAGATGGATTGATCGATATCAGCAGGATAAACACAAATCCTCACGTGCACACTCGCACGCGGATCTCGAACAACCCCTCGGCCCAGACAGATACACTGCTGACAAGATCCAATACAAATCACCAGAAGGGGGAACTTACTGCCGTGTTTGAAGAACAAATAAAACCGCAAATGCAAGGACAACTTCTTGATTTGTGGCGTTTTCAGATCCGCCACAGGAAAGACACCTCAAAATACCTTCAGAGCACAAACACTTTTTTCTCTCCCTCTCTTTCACACGCGCGCACACACACACACACACATGCACACACACACACACGTGGATCATCAAAGCAGCAGTGAAACCAGCCTCTGCAGAGCATTCTTATTTACTGCTGAAATTATGGCTTGTGCGTGTGTGTTTTACAGCACGAGGCTGCTTTGCTAGCAGCGTTCAAAGACAGGTTTTCTCCTTTGATACAAGGCATGGAGTTGTGCTTTTTTTATTGTTTTTTGTTTGTTTGTTTATTCCCAATTGCACAGTCTTATGGAGGATGAATGCTTAAAAATACGAATAAAGCACCAACTGTACCAATAAAAAGCAATGGATATTGGGAACAAGGTATATATAATAATAGGCATAATTCTCTCCGCCTCTGACCGAGAAGGACAGGCCTTTGTAACTTGTTTACCCTGCCAACCAAATTCAGTTAAACTCGTATTTCCTCTTATTCAATATATATATTTTTTTATGTCATTAGCCTATTCAACAGGGACAATTCATGTAGCCACAACCAATTTGTAGTCCTCGTCCCTGGTTAGGCTTTTAAGGAAACACACGTAATACAGGAACTAAAACAGACAGACAAGCAACCGCTACAAACAGTGACTATGACTAAACACAATGATAAAGACCAATGACTACGAATAATAACAGAAAAAAAGAAAGGATAAAAAAAAGAAAAGAGAAATAAAATGAAAGACAAACGAATATGTAAACCCATCGGACAAGCAAACTCTGCGTTCATCCAATAACATGACAAACCAAACAACATTTGAGCGCTCTGTGGGCTCCTGTATTTCTTTTTTTTTTTTTTTTTTTGCTGCTTGTAAACAAAGATGTCTGGGCTTGTAGGGAAGTACCCTGCTGTTGTGTTCATGTAATATGTATTGGACTTTGACCTCAATATCCTGTGTGTTACAAAACCTGGCTCTTTAATCAAATGTAAGAACACACACTCGCAGCACAGGCCTGCACCCTGTGAACTACGGCTGATGAAATGATGTGCACTATCCCTGATAGCTAATCGGACCATTCTGAGCCAGCACGCGTGTTTATAACTTTAACTAGTCTTTAGTTTATATTTTTCAATACAGGTGCCAATAAGCAGCCTAAGTCTTGACATTGTTTGTTTCTTTTTCATTTAAAAAAATATGTAAGAATTTGCCAGCTGTTGGATTCATACTACCATCAAATATGGGCGGCATATCACCAGGGCAACTGCTAACTGCTGCTGCTGTTCATTCATCCATGACTGTAGCTATTGTAAGCTGAGTTAGCCGAGTTAGCCATGCAGCTAGTCGGGACCACCCTGGCATTGTTGGTCAAATTTTTAAGTGTGGCACCCTCAATAAAATTAGCAACTTGTTAAAAATTAAAAACGTATTGATCTAAATCTTATTCAATACAAGTATACTGTGAAATATTTCGTGTCTACATGTTTTCCACACCGTTGCTCCACCCTCCCAGCACCATCAGCTCAACAGACGAGGGATGGGGGTGGTTGACAAGCAGCTCAGGAGATACCTGCAGCTCAGTGCTCGAGTGTAAAGAAGCCATCTATATTTAACGGAGTGGGCTAGTTCAGCAGGCCCGTAGTGCACCTGGGAACACACACTCCACCCGAAGCAGACAAACACTGACACGCAACTCTAATCACGCTGCTCGCTGGGAAACACAAAGTAAGGATGAAGTTGTTCTCCCTCTGCCGTCCTTCTACAGCGTCTGCGTGCTCCGATCTCCGTGTGCACACAGCAGGTGGTGGAAGGGGAAGATTACATTCAGACCAACCAAAATAAACCAACCTGATGCCTAGATATGTTCCTGGAAAAGATAACAGACACAAGCACCGTACACCAAAACCTAGCCTCCGCAAAGCCTGCATGTTATCTCGAACAGCATATCCAAGAGGGTTTCAGGTGACAGGGACAGTTAAGCTAAACAGCAATAAAGCTCACATTGCCTGACACCTAACAGCGACACCCAATCGGGGCTCGGGATATTAAGACATTTCATTTATGGACGCCCAGATGTCATATCCCACTTTCACACCAGCGACAGCCTTTTAAGCTTTTAAAATAAATGAAAAATGTGTTCTGGAAGTTTTTTGTTTTTTTTTCGCTGTTTGAACAGAACATTCTTTAGTTAGATGTATTTACAAATGCAGGGGGAACTGGAAAGAGAGAAACTTTTAAGATGACGAAGGGTGGAGGAGGGAAGCTGGCACAGAGAGACAGAGAACTGTGATGTGTTTGAGCAATAAACAAGGGAAGAAACACGAAACAGATGAAGTGATAAAAACAGTTAACACGCAGGGAGTGAAAGCTAGACTGTATTACTTTACTTGCGTTCCTCCCTCGACCACTCAGACTCATCTACACACCGTATTGAGAAAAAAGTATCGAGAAAAATTCAGAACTTGTGCGAAGCTCAAGTGCAAGCTATTGATTTCCGCAGGGATTACAGGAAAGGAGCGACAGATCCAAGCGAATGCTAACGCTCAAGGCAATTCTGATGCCGATTATCATGAATCAAACTAGAGCAGTTGGTTCATGATAAGTTTTGTTGATCAACAAAAATTAATCACCGCAATCACGCATTTTGATGATTTAGAATTTTTTCAAACAAAATATTGTAAAGTATTTACTGTTTCCAGCTTCTAAAAAGGTGCAATGTTTAAGAATTCTGGTTAAAAACATTAAAAAATTATCAACTGAATGTGAAGAAACAACAGTGCTGATGTTTGCATGCTAACCAGCCAGCCCTGGGCCTGAAAACCTCCGTCTCTCAGCTGTCCAAAGATCCTGTGCTAACGGTGCAAACACAAACACTGGCTACAGCTCATGGATGTGTAAAAAGAATAGTTAGCACACATATCTGGTGATAAGCTCCCCTGTTGTTTGTCCGAAAAAAAGCAATTTGAAGATTTTGAATGAGCATTTTTTAATCATTTTTCTACATTAATCCGGAAATGAATTGGCAGATTTATTGACAATACGAATCACTGTTAATTGCAGCCCTAAATTATACCGTTTTCCCCGCAAGTTATGCAAACAGCAGTAGAAGGACTATTTATGAGGTTGAGGAGGAAAACAATTCATTCACACAGTGAGAGAGTGCCCTTCTTGTTGCTATTTTATTGGTGTCATCACGGGCCAACTCTGCCCATGCCACTGGGCAATGCAGTCACCACACGCATGTCAAACAAATTAAACTTAAATAGAGCGGCCCTTACATAACATGGCATATTTTCTCATTAGCAAAAGAGAAAAGAAAAGAGAAAAAAAAAGCCGTTCACACTTTTCTGCCTCTCTTGATGCGGACTGATTACGGCGCTGCATTATTAGTGCGACCACAGAGCCATTCATCCACATTAAAGCTGCCTTCATTAGAAACGCACAGACAAACAGATGTGTCACCCACCCACACGCATGAACATAAAAATTGCATCCATGCCCATGTTGACACAGGCTGAGGGCTTTCCTGGAGCCATTAAAAAAAAAAAAAAGCCTCATCGTTTGGACACACACACACACAAAAACACACACACACACACACACATACACAGAGTCTTAATGAGAGCACCCATGGAAATCTGGGACACAAGGACAAGAGTCTGTAAGGGGGCTGGCGACTGTAATTAAATACAATGGCTGGCTTCTGGAGCCTTGTCAAGCCGAGGCATGGAGCAAAAACAATGGCAGGCCTGTGGACAGAGAGGCAGAGAGGACGGAGCTACTTAGGCCTTCAGCAGCCCTCACCCAGGCATTATTCAACACCGGTCTGCATCCAAGCTCTGATCAACACTGAGCATCATACAAGCCTGCCTATTGTGTGCTCCGCATATATCATACACTGGAAGAACTGACTCACACTCGCCTGGAGAGCTTCCCCTCGATATCCCTGCAACATGTTAACACTGGAAACTTGTGAGTCTGGCAAGGTTTCCAGGCCAGAGCCCCTCCAGAGCCTGCAAAGTCACCACGGTAACTAATACTGGAGCTCCAGCTAGAATATCATTCCTTAAGCCAAGAGAGGGCTGGAGCGAGGAGACAATAACGCCTCGCTTTGCTCAGGCACAGGAACACAGTAAGGAGTAACTGATAGGGAATCTATTGTACTTTGGTTGAGGAGGTGAAACACAAACCAGACACACTGTACGGTCACTGAATTGTTTTGAGGCAGACAGAGGGCTGGATTCAAGGCTAAAGCCCGGCATGTTGTCGGACCAGACTAAGAATAAACAGCACAGGCCGTCAGGTGCAACCAGCCAAAACAACCCTGACACTGCACCGCGTCCAAACAGCAAAAGTCCATTTAGAGACAGTTGTGTCTGTCTAACATCTGACCACAGGCTATAGCTACATTTAAAAGGACTGCATGTATTAAAATGACCCTTTCTGATGGCCAATTTGGAATCAACCTGCAGTTAGCACGCTAACCAGCTAGACCTTGTGGTCCAAGGCCCCTATGCTAGCGATGTGAGCACACAGAGCGGGGAAACTCAAGTCAATCAATTACCCCAATCATATTTTTCTTCATTATAATCATAAAAATAAATGTTATCATGTCAGCGCATATTGAACCACATGTAGGCCGATATCTATACATCTGTGATAAGCCAATACTGCGACTCTTTTACCAGTTATTAACTGATTAAAACGATAGTCATCTTTTTAAAGCAAAACAAGATAAAAAAAATAGCTGGTTCCGTCTTCTTCAATGTAAAGATTTCCGTTTAATTTCTTCATTAATCATTGCTAATGAAGATTTCTGGAATCATGGGCTGTTGTTTGGACCAAAGAAGCAACTTGAAGACGTCACTTCATCGACAATGCAAATAGTTGCAGCCCCATTTCTAAATGTCAAAGCCCCTCGATTAAATCTACTTAGATCCTTTGATATTCACATTCACACACTAGTATCATCTCCTCATGCCTCTCGTGTGTGCGTGCACTGTAAGGGTGCACGTGTGCAGGACCCAGATATCTTAATAGCTTAATGTAGCGTGGTGTTCTCGAACTCGGAGCCAAAGCACCGGTGATTTAATTAAGTTCAAGTGTGAGTGGTCTGTAATGTCGCTCTTCAGATTCACTTTGCATACATCATGAGCCACAAGTGCACTTAGAGAGGAGCCGCGCCCTCGCAGCCACATCCTCCGTAAGCAATTACCGCATGCCGAGACTTAAATGGACAAATATGCACAAGACTGAAATGAAATCTATTCCGATGATGAACTGGCCTGAGCAGTAATACTGACATAAGATGGCCTGGCTAACATCAGCACTTCAAAGGCATCGCGACCACAGACGCTCTCACAGAGACACACAAGCCCACCGGCGGCTATTATCAAGCCTCCAGACTCGTCTTGTCTCGGCCCAGTGCGGCAGAGCAGTTCTCGAGGTTCAGCTCTAGGTTAGTCCTCTGAGATTTGATTACCTTCATCCCCACTGGTTACTGGGCCCAGCTGTGAAGCATATTAATGAGATTTCACCATCATTAGGGGGAAGCTAACTGCATTAGCAGGCTGGCTGCTTGGCCGGCTGGCTGGACTGTGGTGGAGGAGAAGCGGAGAAAATGAAGGCGAAAGGAGGAGAGGGAGGGCTTTGACAGGGTCTTCCACTTTGTTGAATCCTACTCCATCATGGACCATTGTGTCCCCCTGCCTTCTATTAGGTTATTTGGACACACACACACACACATGTTCCCCATGTGTAAGATACATGGAGGAACATATAGAGGTCCATTTGTCTTTCCATGCAGTGAGTGTGCCGGAGAGGAGACACCAGACAGACCACCGTGCCACAGGCTGCTGCATTAAGGCCCGCTTTGAAGTCTGCTTAAAATAATGAAGTGGGACGGCCAATGGAACAGCCTCGGGGATAGAGAGTTAGAGACCGCCTCGCAGAGCCCTGCTAGTGGTAGGCCAATGTATCATGCATGTCCATAAAAACGACTGGCAGCAACTTAAGAGCTTTTAAGTGCAGCGAAACAGACTGGCATCACTCATGCATGGCGCTTGACTTTTGCTAAATATTCAGTTGTTATTTCTGGTTTCCATGTCAGGAATGTTGGGTAAGCAGCAGGGAAAACGATAAACACACACACACACACACACACACACACACACACACACACAGGAATGCTTTGTCAGCACTCTTCAATTACTGAAGGGGGAAATGGGACTGTTTCCTTGCTTACAGGGAAATCCTGCCATTCTCTAACTGAGCGTCAGAACAGCTTTCTGCTTAAAATGGATGGGGGCTCCGTTCGCCGCTTTCACACTGATTACTGACAGCAAAAGCCACGCATCTGAATATGAGCTAAGGGCGTGAAAGTGTGTGTGTGTGTGCGCGCACAATCACATGCTTGCAGGCGCACAGACTGACAGCTGTAAAGAGAGCGACAGTGGGGTGTGTTTGTGTTCAAACATGGAGTGTGAACAGTTATTGGATGGGAGAGGGGGAGGAATCTGGCGGTGGGGCAGACAAGCATAAGTGAAAACACACGCACACACACACATAGAGGAAGGAGCGCTTGTGGAGGTTAACATGGGGCAGGAGAGCAGACAGCGAGCCTCACACCTTCCATATTCACCGTAACTAAATCCAGCCTTTCCAACCCCGTCTCCCGCCACTTTCCATCCTGGCACTCTCATCGTCCCATTTCTCTCCATAACCTGCATCAGATAGCACGCAGCAAGTCACAAGAAGTGCTCTTTTTTTACGTTTCGATATCCTTCCATCCGAGGGCAGGTGGGTTTTAGACTGAAGCACTGAATTTCGACTAATGTCACAAATTCAGATTTACACACACACATATCAGACAACGCACTGAAATTAAGCTGGCTAAACCAAGAAAAACACGCTTATCAGTTATCACAATAAAGTAGCTGCAAAGATATGGAGAAACTGTTGTGATTATTTTGAGTGACACCGCAATTGCAAAACGGACAGAATGGTAATTTTTGCATCAGTATTTGCATATTCACTGAAAAATATCAGGATAACTGTCACGGTGGGAATTTTGTTTAAAACATGCAAAAATTGACTAAAATGATGAACAGACTGTGACTGAACGAATAAATTACAGTGTTGACATTATGTCAAAGATGTCTGTGTGTTGTGTTGTAGAGATATCTAGTGATGTTAGCATGCTAACCAGCTAGCCTAGGCCCATCCTACCACTTTGTGCCTCAAGAGAGATGATAGTTCTATTGTATAGTTAAGGCCTCAGTAGGTTGGAGCTGACTCATGCCTGACTGAGAAAGCAGGATAACTGCATGGCTAACTGAGCTAACTTGTTAACAGTAGCAACAGCAGTTAGCGATTCCTTTGTTGATATGCTTCCCCATTCTTGTTTGAATTCTGTGGGAGGGGAATTCTTACATATTGCACCTTTAATTCTTTGTGTTTGAAAAAGAGTAGGTGTAATTTAATCAACAATTAAACCAATTTAAATACCACGGTTAGCTGAACGGCTAGTTAGTCCCTTCGCCTGGTGTAAATAGGCATCGTAGAATTAATACAATACTAAGTGCTTTTGCTCTCAATCGACTTGCGTAGGTGCTCTAGAAACTGAAAGCTGTTTGTAAAATGTTCTCATATACACTATGATGTCTGCCACAGCTGGCACAAGGTCTTCAGAGTATCCAGTATCAGACACAGCAATGTCAGTATCTGGCTTATCTTCCACCTGAAGATCAACAACAAATCACAATGGATCGTGATTATGCAGTTTGTTGTGCCAGTAGGCCATCTGTCAGCGCTCACACCCACTCATATAATGTATGTTCAACACCATACATATGAATGTGTGTGCGAGTCTCAATGAGGGCGAGTAAGGAGGATTACTGAGGATCCCCCTGCCTTGCTGTGCTCCACCTAAGCTGCTGCATGTCTAGCTTGCAGTCTACCTTCTGTATTAGAGAGAGGGGGAAAGAGAGGGAGAAGGAGAAGGAGGGGGACAGAGAGGAAGAATGCATGGAGATACAGCTGTGCTGTCACTAATAATGAGTCTCCAAGCTTTCTACAATAATGGGAACATACTCGCAGGATTTTAGGAAAAATCGCGACCTGGTATGATGTATTGTTTATCGTAATATATTTCTTACTTCATGCGTCTGACAATATGACACGCTTAGTGTAAAAGAAGGAAGGTCACAGATAAAACTGAGAGCTTACTCTAATTCTGATTTTGATTTTCTACAGTGAATAACACATCACTTCCACTTAAGAGGGTATGTTGTGGTCTACATTTCAGAGAAATGACAGCCTGCCGTTTTGCAACCATTGCAGATGTACACATTTTGCAAACAGAGCAGAAATTGTTCTGACAGTTTGAGTTCCTAACAGGACTGCTCAGTATACTATGGCTGACCAAATAGTGATGGCTCCAAATTGAAGCCAAGTAACTCACCAGTCTACAGCAGGAAAAACACATGGATGAATGATAGATGAGGGTCCGAGCAGAGGCCGAAAGGGCAAGGCAGTGCAGAGTAAGTAGTCTGGCTTGCCTGTTATGACGATCCCTCCTCAGCACAAGGAAATGGTGAGACAGAAGTGGGAAAACACCGGGCTGTGTGTAACCCATGGCATGTTTGCTTCTCCTTCAACCGTTGACTGCTTTTAGGAAACACGGCGACCTAAATGTGCATCTGCCTGTATGCATATTTGAGCATGTTGCGTGACGTGTGTGCACGAGAGCCTGTGCGTGTGAACCCTCAGCGTGTTCTTGTCTAGGCCACGTCTGGTTTTTATCAGCGCAGCGGCCCCCACCATGTTCCCAAGCCCTTCTCCAGGGGCCCAAGATAACTTCCCTCTCCATGCTGCCAGGCCTCTGAAATAACAACACACCAGGTTTTCCTATCACTGCTAACCCAGCAAATGGAGACGGAACTGAGAACATGTGTGGACAAACTGGAGCAGGAGGGGGGGGAGGGGTGGCGAGCGGAGCCAGCAGATGGCAAAGGTGAGGTCTACTGGGGCTCGACTCGGAGCAGCAACTCCATGATAAGCACGCTGACTGCTTTATGCTGCTGAAGTCACATGCTGGCTTAAGTACAGCTGATAGTGATGTAATTATGAAGAACAGAATTCACGGGACATGGTGCACTATGTAGTTTTTGGGAAGAACTTCAGTCAGAAGAGATAAATCTTCATTGACTGATCTTCATGCTAAAAAATCTTCATGATAAAAATACAACACAGCTTTATTCTGTTTTACTTTGTCGGTATGTACTGCAAGACCTTTCAAGGTATCTTAACCAACATTTTCAAGACTCATGAAGCATTTGTGGTCACACATAAACTGTTGTTCTGCCCACAGCAGTCAGTGAGTGTGATCATGAATTCTGATGCCGGACAAACAAATGATTGTTGTCATCTCATCTCAGATTTTTGATGCACATGAAACAGCAGACTAAGTTGAAAATCAAGCATAGTTCGAGGATTAGGTTCAAATTCAAGCATAAGCTTCAAAACTGAACGGTTAAAACCAAGCATTTTCCAAAGTTTTAAGCGCTGATTTATGGCACAAATGCTATAAATCAAATACATTTCATACATCCGATGAGCACTCCAGTGTTCATAGATCTTATTGACGAAAGAAAAATTTTAAAAAAACAGCCGAAGGCAGCTACGTTGCTGGAGAGAACCACAAGTTCCCTGGCAACAGTGCTCCCTCGCAACCCTGAGTAACATGGTGTAACTCTACCCAGCAGCTGCCTATGCCTGCTGACTGACAGCGGGACTATGTGAGTTGGCACTTGCCCCAGGGTGACTGGAGATATTTGGCATGAGCTGATGGTGTGGGACATGGTGGTGGGCACAAGGGGGCAAAAGGCAGCCCGTGTCGGCCAGAGGATGCCAGGATGTGGACAGGCACGGCGGTGTGTTTCAGCAGCCTGTAACACGTCACACTAGGGTGTGGGTATGAGCACTCAAACACATGATATCCAAAGTAAGAGGGGATTCTCAATGTACATTTGGTACATGGCAGGTCTCTCAAGAGGGTCTGGCAGGCTGTGCTGTCAATGTATGTGATTTTTAGTGCATTAGTAGGAGCCCCAAAGCTTCGTGAATGAGCTACAGACAGGGAATTTAACTCAATGAGAGAAGAAGCCCTATGATTAGCAAGCCTTTTCCGTGGCTGATCCACGACAAAAGCTGGCAGTGTTTGCCCACAACAAGGCTGCCAATGGACATTAATTTTTACTAGCTGATCACACGCATACAGCTGCTGCACACTATCAGCTGAGCGACATCTCTGACCCACATTAAGAAACGGAGGCAGAGCAGGACAGCAGAGAGCAGGAAGAGACGGGCTGCGAGAGAAACGGATAAAGATAGAGAGGAGGAGAGAGCATCTGAGGAGAAAGAGGAGCCGAGCTGAGCGACAGGACCGGGGGAGGAGTGTGACACGCAAGACAAACATTTCAAAGGCAGGCCCCAAAATAAAAGCTGTGCACACCGCCTGGCATGTTTGCTCCTAGACACAGTCTTCACAGCGAGAACAGGAGAAGGTGTAACTGCGGTGTAACCTCCCTTTGTAAACTCTTTCAAAAGATTTTCATCCAAAGTATCTGGAACTTTTGGTCTAACAAACTACTTTTCAGGGAACTAAAAAGATAAAGCTAAACTAAAATGTTGTGGTCTGCGTTTCCATTGTCACACAGAGGAGGTAAATTAGTCTCCTGCCGTATGAGGAAACAGCTGATGGTGCACATCATTTTTCTGTATGGCTAGTCAACACGGTTAATTCCAGGCTGATGCGTCAAAGCACAATCAATTACAAAACAAGCTGGTTTGGGGATGTAGATTCCTTAGATGCAATATGTACGACCTGTAAACTAACTAAAACGTCAAATGTCAAAGATTTCTATGTACAGCGTGGTAGAAATATCTGCTGAAGTTAGCATGCTCACTAGCTAGTCCCGGGTAGGAACACCCCTTTTTCTTGGCGGTCCAAAGCTCTCGCGCTAGTGGCCCACAGTCCATAGGTAGTCTGGTTAACTCCACGGCTAACTGTGCTAACAAGGCTAACAAGCTAACCGTAGCGACAGTCCTGTAAATAAACAGAATATGGTTAGCGACAGTTAGCAGTCACTCTGGTGATATGCTGCCCCTATTTGTTGGAAGAATGAATTCAACAGTTTGCCAATTCTCATGTACTGCACCTTTAAACAACAATAACTGAAATAAAATGCTGCGAGTACTCGACCAGCCTGCCAAGCCAGGACTTTTCGGGGGTCCCTGGAACGTAATCTAGATCCCGGTCCCTACAGTGGAAACTGGGCTGAAGTGAATTAATGCACCCTCCCTGGAGTGACTTACAGCTGTGAAACCTTTTGACACATGATTTGAGATCAAGGTCATCACTGGATCACACACACACACACACACACACACACACACACGAGTGAAACCACAGCCGGTTACAAACCTCTCTTTAATGTAACCGCTCTGACTGTGAAAACAGCTTCATGAAACATTAAGCCTCTCTTTAACAGAGTACCTGCGCCGGTTAATTATAGAATCGTGCGTGAGTGTGTGCGCTTTTTTCCTTCTGTGTTAACAAACTACACTCATACATACTAGGAACCGGGAGGGTGCCAAAGCAATACTAACCCTGGTCCCTACCCAATCCTAAAACCCACTGCGTGGTCCAACAAAAAAAGCCTTTATGGTTTACATTGTCTTCTGGCTGATGCTCTTTTTTCACAGCCACTTAGAATGAGTGAAACAGCCAAATAAGCTTCAATTCCCTCTATTCCTGTAAAAAGAAACCAAGGTCAATGACATAACAAGCGACTGGTAATAAGAAGTCTACGGGTGAGGCGCGCGAAAATATCCTCGCGACCTTGGAGTAATCCTAAAAAGGGAATGGAACAGATACAACAGTGGTTGTGAGAAGATACGACAGTGATAGCGGAGCGAAAAGTTACGTCCTTTACGAGCATCGCAGCAGAAAGATTTAGGACGGATGATTTGAATTAGTGGGGAAATCATGAACACATTTCTGCCCCTCAGCATTTAAAAAACAATCACAGGTGGAGAAATACTGGAAAATGCATTTCATACCCCCATGATTCTGTCCGCCTGGGCTGAAATTACATCCATACACATTAACCAGGGATCTATTCATCTTTATTGAGCTGAGTGCCACACATAGTGTTTGAAGGCCAACAGCCCTTCACGAATGCTTATGCTCGAGTGTTTGCTCTTCACTCACTCTAACAGAGAGGTTATCTGACCATTGATACCCGCTAATCCAATGTGACTGGCAGCATTCGAGGCCCTCCGTTCTTAAGCGCATATTTAACAGAGGAGGAAGCAGGTCATAAATATGGAGGGGAGCAAAGGGCTATTTGCATTAGAGGGCTGAAGTGGACTTGGAGGGGCTGGGAGGAGGTGGAAAGCAAAAAGGGGAGAACAAGGGATCAAGAGGGACGGGAGAAAGAGAAGAGGCTCATGAGGATCTGGGGAGGAGAAGAGAGGATCACCAGGGACGGGCTTTGTCATGTTAAACTGCCTCTCTCGACTCATGTTCTCCCGTTCCCCTCCTCTCCCTCTCTCTGTGGACGACACAATAGTCAATCACAGGGGAATAGATTACGAGGGGTTTGATCTTCTCGGCTTCAGAGCGGGAGCATGACGGAAGTGGGGGAGAGGTCGCTGGTGCAGGGTGTGTGCGTGACTCCATCGTGTTCAGCAACACTAAATGTCGTGCCTTCCCCACCAGAACGCTCCTCTTAAAACCCAGACACCCGTTTAGGTTTGTCACTTTACGTGCTCGTCAAACGTGAGTTAGAGCTAATAGTTAAACTCGCTTGTAATTTACCACCGCCTTCAAGCCTAGGCAGGCCGACGTGCATTCCTCTACTGTACATGGAACCCCATAATGACAACAGTTCCCTTCATAAATTAGCCCGACGTACCGATGTCAGGTTTTGAGTTGAAAGCATATTATTGTGGATGTAAGTGGAGGTATTTTGCGAGGGTGTGGATGAGACACTGCAGCAGGCGTGCCATTATCCTGTCACGAGTCTGTTAAAGAGCTCAATGATGCCCTGGACCCGGGGGGGGGGTTACTAGGTCAGCGCAGGGGTTAAAATGACCTTAGGACCTCTAGGAGACAGCTGACATATTTAGAATAGCCAGACGAAGAGGAAAACAAGCTAGCCGCATGCACGACGATGACTAAGAATCTTAACCAACGACCACTCTGATCTGCCTTCGTTTATGCATATGTAAACGTTGCACACCTGGGCTGTTTACCCCCCGACATGTACCTATACACTTGGCTTGTGGTGCTCAAAGTGGCAAAATAAATAAACACATTTGAACAACAGCAATGTCTCTTTACAGAAAACCGCCTGGTAACGAAGCTAACCAAGCGAGCTAACATTACGCCCTTGACGATTACATTCAGCCTCTCGGTGACTAGATGCACGCTTCCTTCCCACTGCCGATACAAAGAACCATCTAGTTTCATTACATTTGAGAGAAGCAGACGTATCCAAATCGCAGGAACTTTGGGTTGAACGGTCCCTTTAAACACCCCGGCCTCGTCGCGGCGCGGCCAGCCACTGCTCTCCTGCTCTCCTGCTCTAATGATGACCGATGACACACATTTGATTCAGCTGTCTGATCTGTAGTGTCAGGGGGCTGCTTAGTGGAAGATTTGGGCAGAGTGAAGGGGAGAGTGGGTGGGTGGGGAAATGCAGACTCATTTGTCTTTAGTGTCAGTGCTAATGCAAAAAAAAAATATATATAAATAAATACAATTTTAAAAGTGAGGTGCTCGTCGATAGCACCGGGAGGTTAAGTTAGCTCAGTGCCTAGGAAAGATGGCTGATGAGAGCGGGAGGAGTCATCAAGGGAGCACAGCGGGGACGTTAGCAGAATTTAATGAAAGACATGTTTAGCTTCCTCAAGAATGGTTTGTGCTGTTCGCCCTTCTCTCTCTGTGCCTTTGTGTGTGTGTGTGTGTGTGTGTTGTCTGTGCCTCCACAGACACTAATTTCCTGCATGGATCCCTGACCTTTCAGTGTAGCCTGGGGGGAGCCATTTGATCATGACACACACACACGCACACACACACAAACGCACACCATTTCCTGTGATATGGCTGCCCACCAGTGAGTGGACTGGTTTTAGCGAGACAACGTTGATCCCTCCCTACGGTGTCGGGGCAAAAAAAAAAAAAAAAGGAGGTCATATCGATAAATTGTTGATATCA